>NC_051162.1:101728924-101758195 GCF_013339745.2 Dermacentor silvarum | reverse complement strand
CGTGGGACTAGCGGGTGGCGCGGGGTGTCCCCTGCGTCTTCTCTGGACCTCAATAAAGTTATTTCACTCACTCACTCACTCACTCACAGAATATATTTTCAGCGTCACTTTTGCCGATACGCGCCGAGGTCGGGAGATAGGCAATCGCAAGATTGTCTTGTTACTACTCCGGCCGGTGAGTACCATGAACTTTTGAAGAACGCATGTAATACTTCCTGCAGCAACAATGTGCAGACGTTTCCGTGTCATTTAGACAGGCTACTAAATTAGTTTAGCGCGTGATGCTAGTTTGCTAAGGGCAGTGCGAACACAGTTACACTCTTACAATCGCCATGACGGACAACGATGAACAGCCTTTTATCTACAAAAATACTTTGAATTTTCAAAGCAGCGAAACTTACAGTGGCATCTTCAGCGATTATTTCATCATTGTTTGCTGACCGATACAAAATGCTGCGAGCCTATTACGAAGTACTTCGCTTCCACTAAAACAAAACGCCCTTGTTACGTGTAAAGCCGGAAATAAATTATGTTTAATGCTTTTGCTCACTAAGCTTCAGAGACTACTAAAAGAAGACCAGTTACATTACCCTTTCATGTAGAGGTGAAGGAACTTTGTCGTAGCGTGAGATTTATAGCAATGTCTACAAAGAAAATACATCTAACAGCAGTTTTTGCCATCAAAACGTTGGAATAACAATAATCGAATAATAACAGTTCGATAATAACAATGGGCTTCA
Organism: Dermacentor silvarum; assembly: GCF_013339745.2. Lineage (NCBI taxonomy): Eukaryota > Metazoa > Arthropoda > Arachnida > Ixodida > Ixodidae > Dermacentor > Dermacentor silvarum. Next base: position 101,757,455 of record NC_051162.1, on the reverse strand, counting down.
TTCCTGCACTCAGATGATCTCTCTTACTGCCATGTATACACAGATAACTCCTCGCTGAGTCACTGTTGCATAGAGCACTGCACGGGCCGATTTTTGCGGCCCGGGCCCGTTTTTACATTGAGCGGCCCGCCCGAGCCCGATCAAAACATTTATGGCGAGACCCGGGCCCGCCCCGGGCCCGGAAATATTCTACGTTACCCGCGCGGCCCGGCCTGCCACCCCTTTACCTTATGCCCGAGCCCGGCCCGAGCCCGACTCGAAACCGGCCCGAACCCGGCCCGAGACCGAAAAATACATGTTTTTCAGAGTTGAGAAGCCCGATAATAACTCGCAGAAAGCCCGAGCCCGGCCCGGGCCCGCGTCAAAAAACCCGAGCCCGGCCCGGGCCCGGGTCAAAAAGCACACGCCGTGCCCGATCCCGGCGCGAGCCCGTGAAAAAACTCCTCTACCCGGCCCGGCCCGGCCCGTGGGCCGGGCCGGGCCCGGGCTTTCGGGTAAGCCCGAGCCCGTGCAGTGCTCTACTGTTGCAGTACTTGCGGTATACACATCCAAACGCTTACCGCCGTCGTTCGGTCTTTTAAAATGTGTTACTTATCGGAGATTATTCGCAAGACTGTTATGCCAGAAATCACCTCATGTTCATTAAATATGCCCGAGTGCGCCTTCCTGCCCACGACCGCGACATGTCGGCCCCATTGAGTTGATTCTCCGTATCAATTCTGAGTCATATTCCTTGCACGTATATTACCCAACTATAATCTTTTTTTTTCTTTGCAGCGTGTTTGGACGCTGAGAGAGAACGCAGGGAGGGTACTGGAGCTATACTTGTTTTGGTAGTTTTTCTCTTTTGTATTCTACTGTGGAAACGTAGCTGAATGGCTACGCAGATGGCGCGGAGCCAAGACATGAAAGTTGGGGGCAAAAAAATTTTTTTTTAAATCAAAGCCCCTTTTATAAAGAAAGATTGTTCAACACGAAGGTTTCCCCGTAAAAACAGAATGAAAGTCAAAGTCCAAATCCAACGATCACGCAATGAACCCAAGAAATACTGAGCGACATGATGGGATGCATATTTGATTTGATCGCTTGTTTTGGATTCTATTTCTTGAACGTTGAAGTTGAATTAAGACACATTTCCTTAAGTTGCATAGCTTGTATTTTAAATCATGTAGCAGTTGATTGCACGCCCACACTCACACTTTCACGGACGACTCTACACTTGCACAGTGTTGCCTTGTGATCTGCCGTTGCCGATACACGGGATCGGCCTTACGAGCACGATCACGCTCGCGCTTACGTTCGCGCACGGCAGCCTCTTCTGCCGTGCGCAGCACCCGCGGCCGACCAATGGTGACGGCCGGGAATGCATTGCGTAACGCGCGTAATGCAATGCAGATATAAGACAGTTTTAGTTTCACGTATGTAGAAGCGCGACATACGTGAAGATCTTGCGGGATCGAAGTGCGTATGCGCAGAACGTAGGGAGCCCCGTCGTGTCTCACGTACGCACGGCAAATCTTCGCCTTTGCGTTGCGCGCCCCACGTACGTGACCGGCTCTGCGAGCTCCTCACGCGATATCTCGAAACAGCCGAGGGCAGTTTCACGATCTCATCCGACCGTGCCGACTGTGCGTGTGGTTAGTCACCGTAGTGTTGTGCCGCGTGTTTGCGCTTTTCGAAGTCTACGAGAGCACAGATAATTAATGATTATCAGAAAGAAAGCTGGGAGGCAGCTTAGGACCATGCATGCAGAGAACGCAGCACTTGCAAGGTAGCACGGGTGCGTTGTTTGCGAGGTGCGAGAATCGCGCAATGCATGGCTCCGATTTCGGCTCGATTTGAACGAACTTGGCTAAAATAGCGTTCGTGTCTGCCAGTAGAAGGTGCAAGTAGACATGTGCAAACAACGATCTATGCTTTGCCAAGGCCTCCTACAACAGTCCGTTGCGTACACAAAACTATAAGCGTGCCACACATGCGGCGCGTAGCGTACGTAGAACTCCAACGTTTGCGTGCGCAAACGTGAGAGTTCGTCTGGGTAGCGTGGCGTTGCAGTTCCCATTGTTCTTACCAGTACAACTGCGAATGTAAGCTGTAGCGTTCTACCATACGTATGTCGGGCGCCGTTGTTCAATGGTGTGCACAGATGGGCAGAGAGTTCCATTGTGTAAGTTGGCTTTCCTGCTGTGTGTTTTTGGAGCTCAATTAGTGAGACACAGAAAGCTGCGGCTTTATACAGAAATTGAGTCTCATCAACAACCGTTCATGGCCAAGGCACGGCCAAGGCTGTGATTGGTGCTGGCTAACACTCCCAGAGCTAATCTTGTACTCTAGTACCCTAGAAAGCGCTGAAAGGAATATGGTCATTGTAGCCTAATAGGTGAACCACTGCACGCTTAATAAGGTCTTAGGTGTTCCCCTTCGGCAAGTTATCTGGTCATCACTTTCATGTTTCCTTCATCCTAATAATTCTACAGTTCACACAAACATAACAATTAGGTTCCTCCGTGCTTCCTCTGGCTTCATTTTCTGTCAGCTGGTCTGATTCTGGCAAATATTCATTCCGTTAGTTCGTACTATTCTTTTCGCTTATGCTTATATCTATATACAGGCTGTCCCAACTATGATGCACCAAGATTTTAAAATATGCAAATGCCCCGTAGCTGGACAGAACCACGGTAATGTTTTTTGCCGTCACTTGGAGATACTCAGACAGACAGAAAACTAACTTTATTTGGTTTGGAGGAGCTACTGTCAGGACTCCCTCGCGGGAGGCTGTTGTAACCGCTGGCCGCGCCCACGTAGAGGAAAGAACGTCGTGACGCTACGCCCTTTCCTGGGCCCTCTGGAAAGCCTGGGCTTGCTTTAGGAGTACCGTGCTTCTGATGGCCTCCTTCCATTCGACTTCACTGGAGAGAAGGTTGTTGGGCAACGCGGGACATCGCCGGAGCATGTGAGCCATAGAGCAAAAGGTCTCACTACAGTCGGGACAACCAAGGTCCACGTCTGAGTATATCCTACTGAGAAAGACCCGCGACGGGAAAGATCCCGTCTGCAACATTCTAAGAGTAGCTGGCTGACCTGTGCTGAGCTTCGGGTGAGGAAGAAGATAAACTCTCCTTCCTGCCAAGTTGGTAATGTTTAGTAATATCATTAAATGTAAGTAGTGGATCGTTCTGCTGAGTCCCTTTGTGCCCCTCCGGAGCCTCTACACCGCCGCGGCGCGTGAGTTCTCGCGCACGGTCGTGGGCCACCTCGTTGAGGTTTGGGAAGCACTCGAGAACGTTTGTCCGCATGTGTGCTGGGAACCACGTAATATAATGAGAACCGGGCAAGCCCTCTTCTCTAGAATAGAGGCCGCCTCTCGTGCAAGGTTACCAGATTTGAATGCTCTGATCGCGTCTCTCGAGTCGGGGTAAATGTAAAGACGCTCTGGGTCACACAAGGCCAGCGCAACCGCAATTTGCTCTGCTATGCCCGGGGTGGCCGCCCTTACCGAGGCGGAGGAGTGAAGCACCCCGCAACAGTCTATAACTGACAACGCGAACATTCCCTGTTCCCGTACTGCGCCGCATCGACAAGCACCGCCGAGTCTATGTCATCGCTAACTCTCTTCAAGATGGCTCGTGCGTCATACGTCTACCCTCGTTATGCTGTGGATGTACGTTTCGCGGAAAGGGCCCGACCGTGTAGGTCGCCCACGTTTCCCGTGTCAGTGTTATCCACCGTTCCTCTATTATCCTAGCCGCCACGCCAACCTCGTCAAGGATTCGCCTGCCAGCCTTGGTCGACGACAGCCTAAGCACCTGGGCAGTCACTTGCACCTCCATGATCTCGTCAATGTTATTGCGCATTCCGAGTTGATCTAGCCTGTCGGATCTCATGGCAATCGGAAAACCTAGCAATCTCTTGATGCTCTTGCTCATGGCGGTATTTAACTTGGTTATTTCCGTTTTGGTCTATGAGGATAGGTATTTAACTTGGTCTTTTCCGTTTTGGTCCATACCAGAGCTGACGCCACGTAGTTAATATGGTTCATCAGAAACGCGTGGTACATCCGAAGGAGGTTGTCCTCAGCTAGCCCCTTCTTTCGGTTGGACACCCTAGCGATTAACCTCAATATATTCTCCGTCTTGGCTGTAACGTGGGTAATTGTTCTGGCATTACAGCCCCTCGCATCTATAAGCAGGCCTATCATCTTGACAGAGTCGACTCCGGGAATTTTCTGCCCATTATTCGCGTATAATACCACGAGTAGCTGGTTGAGTGATGTCAGACCCCTAACCCCTTGCCTTGCCGGTCTGTAAAGTAACAGCTCCGACTTACTCGGTGACAGCCAGAGACCCGCGTCGCCAAAGTAAGCCTCTGTCTCATCCAAGGCCGCTTGTAGAGCTAGGTACTTTTCCGCTAGGGAGCTCCCTGGGCACCAGATCGTGATGCCATCTGCGTATACAGCGTGATCTATACCCGGTAGGCCGCCCATCCTGTCTGAAAGACCTTTCATGACTATATTGAAGAGCAGTGGTGAGACGACTGATTCCTGGGGCATACCCAGAGACCCCAGTTCGTACACGCTCGACCGAATCTGCTCCACCTGAATAGTAGTGGTTCTATTCATGACAAAGGACCTGACAAAGGTCTGGAATTTGACTCCCAGGCCTATCCCGGCCCTGGCCTGCCGTATGTATCGATGTAACACTGTGCCAAAGCCTTAGTGAGATACCGGGCGAGAATCCCTCTCACGTCCCGAGTGCCGCTGTCACACATTTGCATAACCTCCTGTGTCGATAGGCAAGGCCAAAGACCCGCCATATTATGTGTGAAGAGGTCCATGCGCTCTATATACCCTGGAACCCTGTTCAAAATCGCGTGCTCCGCTACTTTGCCTATGCACGATGTTAGAGATATCGGTCTCCTGTTTTCCAAATCGAGAGAGAGAGATAAAAAAACGTTTATTTGAACCATGGAGGTCGTTAATCTTGAGGACTAGTGGGTGGTGTCCTCATTCCAGGACTCCAAGGGGCTTTCCAGGTTTTGGGATGAGTATCACCGATGCCTCCTTCCATCCGTCGGTCCTGCCTCCCATACCATGTTGACCTCCTTAGTTGGTAGTTCCACTGCCTTATCGTCCAGGTTACCTAATAGCCTGTTAGAAACCTTATCCGGACCCGTCGCCGATCTGCTGCTTAAATTGTGGAGCACCGCCCTGATCTCCGATTCTGTGAAGGGCGCATCCAGCTCGTACACCGTATCGGCAGAGTCCTCTTGACTTGCCGCGTCGATTAAAGCATAAATCACTCGGTTCTGCAGCGAGAACCACTCGAGAACATTTATTTATTTTTATTTATTTATTTATCACAATACCCACAACGCCCGTAGGCATTACTCCGGCTTTTGATGAAAGCCGGAGCCGGTGTCAAAGCGTCCGCACTAGTCGACTTCTTCTTCCTCCACCCTTGGAGACACTCAGATTATCTTTTTTGCATTCCACCTAATTTTCTAATTAGTCCGAAATAATTATTAACTTCTCAAATATTCTAATTAGATGAAAGTGTGAATGAGCAAATTTAGAACAGCATGAAAAACTCTTGATACAGCGTACTGTTGCTCAATACGTGCTAGATAAAAGTGTTTTTTCGAGCGTGAAAGCAGCCCGCGAATACACGCATAGTCGCCGCGCGACTGGCCGCTCGAAGCACATTGAGGTGAGAGTTTTCAAGTCCATCAAAGTGTAAAAGGTGAATTATATGTATGACAGCAATGAGTAAGAAACAAATAAAGCTTGCTCTAAAGAGAGAAAAAAAATGTTTCTCGATGACGGTGCCACGAAGTATTATATTTATTAGCATGACAAAAAACTTATTTATTCATGTAACCTTTTTCAAAATGACCAAATTTACAATTTTTTTTAATAGCATGATATGTAACCATCTCGGGTACAGGAACGTCACAGTGATCCATACTCGGGACGCGCTTGTTTTTTCATCATATTATTCACATACTTTGTTTGTATTCTACAAACAGTGAAATTTCAGAAAAAAACGCAACCATAATTATCTCCCATAAGCGTGTACGTAACCTATTTCCGAATCTTAGTATTGATTTAAACATAATGAAATGTTACCATGGTAATCAGCTGCTCATATAACATTCATCAAAAGTTAGTATTGTTATGCTCACTTCTATTCTTCTTCTTTTTGGGATTTTACGTGCGAAAGCCACGATCTGATTATGAGGCACGCCGTAGTGGAAGGCTCCGGCTTAATTTTGACCACCTGAGGTTCTCTAACGTCCACTACAACGGAAGCACACGGGCGTTTGCGGCCGCCGCGGCCGGGATTGGATCCCGCCACCACGTGCTCAGCAGCGCAACGCCTTAGCTAAGTGAGCCACCGCGTCGGGTGATGTTTGCTTCCAGCCAACGACCATTCACTTCAATATCTCAACTCACGTGTAGTCCACGCGAGTGTTTCGTAAAGTTATTTGTGTGTTGAACTTGATTATAATAAAAAAGTTCATCAACGCATTTCAAGAGAGACAAAATGTCACTTGCGGATAGGGCCACAATAAAAAGCGGATTCTTTATTTAAAAACATGAAACTCAACAAATTATTATTGAAACGTACGTTTGGGTTATACGTACGCAACCCATTTACACTCATTACAAGTTTTGCAAGCCAGGTTATCTGATGATGTTTAATCCTATCCATAGTAGTGCCGAAAGGCAATGCGACTTTTCCAGTAGAGAAGTTTAATAAAACCGTGGTACCTCCTCGAAACATTATTCAATGTGCCTCTCGGCAAAGCATTATACCCGCAAGGTCGCTAACCAACAATTACGTTAAAACTAACTTAACGTTAAGCATCATGAAGAGTAGTCCACCAAGGAATGTCGCTTTAAGCCGACCTTTCAACAAGAGGTATTGTTTTTGTCAGTACAGTAACTGCTTAGTCTGCATTCCGAGTCTGCATTCCACAAAGGCAAATACGCTCGTCAAAATTCCGTGATCGACTTGTGATTTCAAGCTTCCATCTTCCTTTGAACTTCTGTCTTGTTTTGACGTTAAACAGTTATATTTCCTAAGGTATGCATCGAATATGATTAGCATAGTGTTCATTGTTCATTCATTGCTTTCAGAAAACTTTGGCTGTTTCCCATGTGGCATCCCAAACCACCAATTACGATCGACCACCTCGGGTTGTGGAGAAATTTGCCTTTGTGAATGTTTAGGCCCCATAATTACCAAACACTGAGCGTGAGCGCCGATGCTAGCTATTTTATTGGTAGGTATTCGGAGTCAGCTCTAGTCTGCCTCCCACAGCTGCTGCGTTATAGATCATAAGTGGGTAAAATTATTGCGGATTCCCCCATTACGCCGTGCCTCTTAACCCGATCATGGTTTTCACACGTCAAACTGCAGAATTTTTTTGAGGGGGGGGGGGGGGGGTGTTCCGGTGACACCAACATTTGAACCAAATACAGCCCGCCTGCGCGGCGGATGCTTCACCTATCTGTACGTCACTGCTGCCGCCGAAAGCACACAGCCTGTGCCTGTCGGTCCCATACCGCTAGTTCCCCATGAGGTGGAATACCATTTTAATACCCGGGGGGCAGCGTGGTTTTCAACCGACATCCTCCCGCAGCCAGAGGACATTTAACAATCAGGTCATGGCTTTGGTGTTGGCGTGAAGCATAGATATAACTTCGTGTTTCTGTACTCAATGTTACATGTTCGAATCATTGTCCAGGATACTACAATTTTAGGCATGAAATGGTGCCTGGAACATCAAAATCAAGTATCGCCGGGGGCCAGTGTGGCTATACTAGTATAGCTATAACCAGATCAGAAATAGTGTGGCTATACTAGTGTAGGTATAACCAGATCTGCTGAGTTTCAGTACGGCATTTTCTCAACAGAAAATAAATTGGCCTCCGTGGTGTAGTATTTGGCTACCGCCTTTTCGAAGACTTGTGAAATTAACAATGAACTAACATCCAGTTAGTTGCTCCTAATTTTTGTTGCGTCATTTACTTCCTTCTGCGCATGCCATAACTGGCTACCAAAGACGCCATATGAGAACCATCATCTGAAATTCAGAAAGCAAGGGCGACCTTTAGGGGAACCTTTTCGTGCAGTCATTTCGCCCGGCAATAAATAACATCAAAATGTATACAAGAGACGATACCCAAGCGGTTCTAAGCCCTGCGCACTCCACGGATAACAAATTGGCCGTTTTAAAGCACTTGCTTCTTCTAAGACATCGACATGCATTTTTCACCAGCTGCCAATAAACAAAGCTAATTGAGTATATTCCAGAGACTCATTAAAAACGCAAAAAGGCTATAGCTGTGCTCGATATTCTATTATCTATACTCCTTGCCCACGGAGAAGAAGAAATCCGCCTTAAACTTTCTTTTGGCTATAGGAAGCACTCGAGTTTACTTTGTAGCTACGTACAGTAGACGAGTGTGTCAAAAACAAATACGCATTTCTGTGCGTGACGTCAAGAGTTCTTGCTTGAGGCTTAGTTGCAAATAAGCAGAACGCATTGCGTGCGACACTTGAACAGCTCCGTCATGCGTCAATAAATGATGTAAAGTCATTCTTATTATCATCAAGCTCTATTGTGACTTCCAGAAAAAAGGTGCCCAAAGGTTAAATATAAAAATTTAAATAAACTAAGAACGGTTAAAGGGCGGATTCCATACGAGCCTTTCAAGGAACACGCATATACGGGGGCTACCATAAGGAAAAACAACTTCCTTGGTCACTTGAAGAACCAAGGCTGGTTCAGTGAGAATAGCTACATTGTGCAATGGAGAGCCAGTGGCGCAAATATAAACGCGTTTAATGGCAGGTCGACTAGATGTGTTTGCGTTGAGATACATGCTAGCCGTTGGCGCAGTCTCATACAAATTAAATTCTGACTGATGACATTTGATTGCTATACTTTTACGGAATATATAACGGCAAATCCAAGATGCACGGCACGTTGTTCGATTTTGTGTTCGCTGCTATGCAACCTCCCTTGTTTCCTGCTATGTAAGTCCTGGCTTTACGACCGCGAGAATGCGACGTGGCACGACCCATTCTGGCAGGGCCAGCACGAAAGTCGGCAGGACGTTATCAGCGTGTGGCACTGGAAGCGGGACATCACAGCACGCAGCAGGGAAAAAAAAACGTAGCAACCTTGATTTGTTACTTGTCCTGCTGCGACGTTCTGCCACCAGGGTAGAATTCTACCTCCAGAATGAATAGCCCGAGGGTCACGCTTCCCAGCCAGAGCACCGGGAATGGTAGTGGTTCTATGCTCACCTTTGTGTGTTCAGTTTTGAGCGTCATGCTGCCCAGGTCCATGGTCACCACTGTGTTAGTCGGTGAGGTCCACGAGACCACCTTTACACCCCCAAAGAGCAGCGTCTTCATCGAAAGGGGTGTAGCGCATTGCTGCACTCAGCGTAGTTGGATAACAGTTTCAAATTAAAAAAAAATAATAAACGTGTAGTAGTACATTTTAATTTCCAATAATAAATGCTTAGAGTAACTGGAAAGAAATGATAAATGTCAGGAAATTAAAAAAAAATTCTAAATAGAGTGTTTTTTTAGTTAAGTTGCAAAGTTGTCGTGGTTGGGACTGTATTATAATAATATTATTTGTGCGCGTATAACAAGCGTCACGTGACCCATGAAATTCGGAGAGCATACAGGTGGCAAAAGAGCCTTGGTATGCTACCTAATGCCGACAAGGCCTTCGAGACCTTCGCTATGAATGAACTAGAGAAGTGAAACCGAGGGGCTCAATTATTGCTAATCATGACCATGCAGCTAACAGAGAATCAATCCAAGGAAAGCATCGGGAAAATTAGCTGTGGTTGAAATGGAAATGTACAAAATAATAACGAAAAGGGGAAATGAAAGTGGAATAAAAGATTAATTGTTCCCGGTCGGAGTCGGACCAGCAACCTCCGCATTACGCGTGCGTTGCACAACCAATTGTGCTACGGCGACGGCTATCAATACTTGGGTGTGGCATTGGCTAACACCCACAGGCACGAACAGTGGGTGATGATGGTATCTCCGTTTTATGTCGTATTTGCGCATCGTTTTTCTTTCTCGTTTTCTATATAAACTTCAGTACCAAACAATAAAATTTCATTTGGCAGTAAACGTTGTTCCTCGCCTTTTCCGTGTCACTCTGCCCTGCGTCACGCTACGCCACGTAACATTATGGAAAACCAACCAGCCAAAATCACTACCCTTTTAATAATGGGACGCGACATAAGTATCAGGCCCAACAACATCCGGGTGCACTGGACTAGATGATCGATTAGAACATATAGTTGATATATAAATAGTGTCGGGATCTTTGAACCATCACCGAAGCGAGAGTTTTGAATGGCCTAAAGTGTAAAGTGTGAATTATACGTATGACAGCAATGAGCACGAAACGAGTAACTCCCGCTGTAAAGAGAGAAAAAAATATATCTCACGATAAGGTTGCCACGAAGAAGAATTAGTATATATGCGCATTGCAAAAACACATTTATTCCTGTAACCAGTTGCACAATAGCCAAATTTACAATTACTTTTCCAAACATCATGATTCATAATGATTTCTTCTGGTACTGGAACTTGGCACGTCACAGTGACCCATTCTCGGTACACGCTTGTTTTTTAATCGTATTATTGACCTACTGTATTGAGGGGCGGGGAGTGTGTTCTACAGTTGTAAAGTTTAGGACGTCCAGACAACTATAATGATTTTGATAACTGTGCAAGTAACCTAGTTTTCAAATTTCTGATTGATTTAACATTATGAAATGGTACCATGGTTATGAGCTGCACATACATTATTCATCCAAATATAGTCTTATGTTGATGATGTGTGGTGTTTTATGGCGCAAGGGCCAGTTATGGCCAAAGAGCGCCATGCCAGTGTTTGTGAGTGTGCAGTGGAGCGATGAATTCTGAGAAGTAGATGAAGTGTGGCTGTAAAGGGGCCTAAAAATAATCGCTGTAAAATGCGTAAAATATACATGCACTAAAATCATGGCAATGACTAATGAGGTGTACTATGAAATGAAGAATGCACTGACAAAGAATGACACGATATTTAAAGTATTTAAGATGTAGTAGTTGGAAAGAAGCACTACTGCCTAAACAGAGCCCTTGAATCACAAGGGCCTGGAGGCATGTGCTTATACAAAACTACCATCACAGCGGCATCCTCTGGAGAGAGGATGCGCTATGAATTTGTTGGGCTTACAACATGCAGTACCACGTCATTTAAGAAAGCGAGAACTGCTTTAGTGCTAAACAGTGGTTCCTCACCAAGAAACATACTGGGATGCAGAGGGACATGATAGCGGTAAGCTAAAGGGAAATGTTTTTTTCTATCTGCTTCGGCATCCCGACACTCCAGGAGAACGTGGAGGACGGTTAGCCTCTTACCACATCTACCACAGGTTGGTGGTTCATCCCCGGTAACAAAAAACTATGGGTGCCAAATGTATGACCTATTCTGAGACGACAGAATAGGACATCAGTTCGTCGTGTTTTCGTTACGGGGGGCCAGAAACCTAACTGTGGCTTAATCAAGTGAAGCTTATTATTTGTTTGTGCATCCCACAGACGTTGCCAATGGCTTCGCAATTTCTTGCGGAAGAAATGTTTCAAATCTGTTGCAGAAACAGCAGCTGTAGGATTAGTAGCGTGCGATGTTATTGACGTAGCCATTCGGTCAGCTAGCACATTACCCTCAATGCTTCTATGACCAGGCACCCAGCATATAATGATATGCTGGTTAGATACATATGCTCTACACAGTACGGAATAGAGCTCAATGAGTGTAGGATTTTTCTGTTTACAGGGTGACTTTAAAGCGTTTACGACACTTAGAGAGTCTGTAAATATGATTGATTTTTGAAGTTTAGATTTCCTTATATGCCTCACAGCTGACAATAAAGCATAGGCCTCAGCCGTAAAGATACTTGCTTCCGGGTGGAGTACACCGGATTCCGAGAAGGATGGGCCGACGGCTGCATACGACACCCCGTCACGTGACTTAGAAGCGTCTGTATAAAACTCTGTGCATGTGTACTTGGACTGGAGTTCAAGGAAATGCATTTTGATATGTGCCTCTGGTGCGTGCTTAGTGACCTCCACGAATGATGTGTCACACTCTATGAGCTGCCACTGCCACGGCGGTAACAGTTTCGCTGGAGCCATAAGACAGTGTTCAAGCAACGGAACACCCATTTCCTCACTAAGATTCCGCACACGCAAAGAGAACCATTTTCTCGATGCCGGTCGATTTTGAAAGAGTGTGGCAGTGGTCATGTCGTTTATGGTTGAATAAGAGGGATGTTCAATGTTCGCGTGTACTCTAAGAAAATATGTAAAACTATTATATGAACGCTGCAGATGAAGTGACCACTGATTCGACTCTACGTAGAGGCTGTGGATCGGACTTGTTCGGAAAGCACCGGTCGCGAGGCGGATGCCCAGATGGTGAACGGGGTCTAGAATTTTTAATGCACTTGGCGTTGCGGAATTATAAATTATAGCCCCGTAATCAAGGCGTGATCGGACAAGACTGTTGTACAAGTTCAGTAGGCATTTTCGGTCACTACCCCATGTTGCGCGCGACAAAATTTTTAAAAGGTTCATCGTCTTCAGACACCTTGCCTTCAAATATTTAAGGTGGGGGATAAAGGTGAGCTTTGAGTCTAGAATTATTCCCAGGAATTTATGTTCACTGCTCACGGATAGTTCGTCTTGATTAATCGTGAGATTTGGCACTGGTGTCATGCCTCTTTTGTTTGAGAAAAGTATGCACGTACTTTTCTTTGCATTTATTTTAAATCCATTTACATCAGCCCATTTAGACAGTTTGTTTAATCCAAGCTGTACCTGCCGTTCGCAGATAGCAATGTTGCATGATTTGAAACCTATCTGTACATCATCGACATACACAGAATAAAACATGCTGCGTGGAATAACTGTATACAGGGAGTTCTTTTTTACAATAAAGAGCGTGCAACTAAGCACACGCCCTTGTGGCACGCCAGCGTCCTGGGTGAATGTTCTAGATAAAACATTGCCCACTCTTACGCGAAACGTCCGGTTAGACAAGTAGCTTTCGACTGTGTTTAACATATTTCCATGGACCCCCATCGCGGAAAGATCTCGCAGAATCCCGAAGCGCCATGTCGTGTCGTACGCTTTCTCTAGATCTAGAAAGACCGAAAGTAAAAACTGTTTATGTATAAACGCATCTCTGATGTATGCCTCGGTGCGAACAAGGTGGTCTATTGTTGACCTACCTTCTCGGAAGCCACACTGGAAGGGGTCTAGTATTTTGTAAACAGATTAGGCGCCGGTTTATCATTTTTTCATACAACTTGCACAGGCAGCTTGTTAGCGCTATTGGTCTGTAGCTGCTAGCTAAAGACGGGTCCTTGCCTTGTTTAAGAATCGGGATGACTATGGCTTCTTTCCACAAGGAAGGAATATATCCAGCCGCCCACATGGCATTAAAGAGAGAGAGGAGTGTTGTCATTGTTTCGGGGTGTAAGTACCTAATCATTTCGTAGATGATACGGTCGCCACCTGGCGCTGAGTTGTTGCAACAAGCGAGAGATGCTTTAAGTTCGGCTAAGCTGAATGGTCGGTTGTAAGCCTCATTTGATGAACCTTTGCGATTAAGGGGCTGCCGCTCTTCGCGTTCTTTGAACTTCAGGAAAGATTGTGTATAGTGCGATTCACTCGATACATATTCGAAGTGTTTGCCTAGAGTATCCGCCTGGTCTTCCAGGCTATCACCTTGGCTATTTACTAAGGGTAGGGGATGTGACTCCCGACCTATTAATTTATTCACCCTATTCCAGACTTTCGTTTCATCTGTATACGAGTTTATGCTGGAGATGTACTTTTCCCAGCTCTCTCTTTTAGCACGTCTGCGCGTTCTCCTGCCCTGCGATTTTGCTTGTTTAACATTAATCAAGTTTTCGGCTGTTGGGGAGTTGCGAAACAATCCCCAGGCCTTGTTTTGCTTTTCACGTGCTTTTTGGCATTCCTCGTTCCACCAAGGCAGGCGACGCTTATTAGCTAGTCCATTAGTTTGTTGTATGCACCTTTCTGCAGCGTCAGTGATAAAACGTGTTATATACGCCACAGCATCGTCTATGTTAAGAGACGCAATGTCATCCCGGCCTAAATATGTTATTTCTTTAAAAAGTTGCCAGTTAGCAGAGTTAACCTTCCATCGGGGAACATGTGGCGAGCAACCATCTTGTTTTGTTAAGCTTAGTATAATTGGAAAGTGGTCGCTCTTAAAGGGGTTCTTCAGAACGGACCACTGCAGGTACGGAATTAGTGTACTCGACACGATACTCAAATCTATGGAGGAGTATGAATTATGCGCCACGCTGTAGTAAGTTGGCTCTTTCTTATTAAGTAAACATGCTCCCGAGGAAAAAAGGAAGTTTTCAATTAGGCGACATCTTCCATCACAACGCGTGTCTCCCCACAAGGTGTTATGTGCATTGAAATCTCCGAGAACTATGTATGGCTCGGGAAGCTCATTTATGTAGTTTTGAAATTCCGTTTTATTAAGTGGATAGCTGGGAGGGATGTATATAGAGCTGAGAGTGATCAGCTTATCAAACAACACCCCTCGGACAGCAACTGCCTCTAGGGGCGTACGAAGTTTTAATTCCCGGCAGGCAATACCTCTATCGACTACAATAGCCACACCACCGGAAGACACGACTGTGTCATCGCGGTCTTTACGAAAAATGGCGTATTGCCGGAGAAAGTTTGATTGTGTAGATTTAAGGTGTGTCTCTTGAACGCACAGCACCTTAGGATTAAACCTGTGTAGGATTTCTTTGACGTCATCGAGGTTGTGTAGGAGTCCTCTGACGTTCCATTGTATTATTTGTGTATTCATGTTGGAAGTGTTTTTTTGTGCTGTGTGTTTAAAAAAGAGACTAATTTAACTTACAGAGCCCTTGTCGGGCCCTGTGATGCGGGCTTTTTCTTTTTTGGAGCGATCGCGAGATTCTCGCTGCTCCTTTGGCGCTTGCGGCGCTGTCTGGCAGGTTGTGTCCATCGCCTCTTGCGAGGCGCGGGACACGCGCTCTTGCGAGCGGTTGTTTTGACGGGAAGGCCTCGTTTCGAGGGACGAGGCCCTTGAGGCCACCAGCCCTGAGGTCGATGGCCCCTTCTTGTGAGTTGGCGGAGCAGCGCGAGCTGCAGCCGCCGGGGGGGGGGGGGGGGGGGGCGGATGGCGTCACTGCCGGCTCACTGTGTGTGGGCCGGACAGCCGCCGGAAGCCGTTGCGACGCTGCCCCCTGACGCGCCACTTCGGCAAAAGTTTTCTTTGGCCGGTAGGATACCCGCCTGCGTGCCTCCTTGAACGTTAGATTTTCCTTTACTTTAACTTTTACAATTTCTTTTTCTTTTTTCCAGGATGGGCACGACCGCGAGTATGCGGCGTGCTCCCCATCACAGTTCACACAGTGGAGAGAGTTTTCGCATGATTCAGAGAGATGCTCAGTGGCACTGCATTCCGCACAAGTCTGACGGCCTCGGCAGTTCTGCGAACTGTGGCCGAATCTTTGGCATTTGAAGCATCGAAGAGGGTTTGGCACGTATGGCCTGACACGTAATTTAATGTATCCGGCTTCAATGGTCTCGGGTAGAACACTAGAACCAAAAGTAAGGATTATATGTTTTGTCTTTAGCTCCTTGCCATCGCGCCTCATCTTGATTCGTTTTATAGTCAAAACATTTTGCTCTTTGAATCCTTCCAAAATTTCATCTTCGGTGAGCTCCAACAGGTCGTCATCAGAAATAACACCGCGGGTGGTGTTCATTGTGCGGTGCGGGGTCACAGTCACAGGAAAGTCTCCAAACGACACTAGATTCTGTAGTTTATCATGTTGTTTCTTATCGCGGAGTTCCAGGAGGAGGTCACCGCTGGCCATCCTCGTCGCCTTGTAACCTGGTCCTATAGTCTCTGTCAGAGTCTTTGCAACGATAAAGGGTGAGATCACTCTCACGGTCTTTTCAGTTTTCTCACTGTGTACCACGTGGTAGCGTGGAAAGTTTTCAACTTGTCGGCCAAAAAATTTAAAAACTTCTTCGGTGCGCCCCCTCTTTGGGGGCGATCAGAAAGCGCGGGAAAAGAATTAGCCATAAAATATTCATGTTTCGGCAGAAACGCCAGCCACCCACCATGGAGTCCTACTAGGGGACGCTGCAGTGCCTGTAAACATAGGCCCTGCAGACGCCAGCCGTACGTCACCACTATAACCGAATATGAAATAACCTAGGCAGGCTACTCACACAGGGTTAACCCTCGCTACCAAGAAGATCGGAAGTAATATGGAAGTGAGTAGAAGACAGGAGAGATGAAGAGGCGAGATAGAAAGACGAAGATTGGAGAGAGAGACAGGAAAAGGCAACTACCGATTTCCCCCGGGTGGGTCAGTCCGGGGGTGCCGTCTACGTGAAGCCGAGGCCAAAGGGGTGTGTTGCCTCCGCCGGGGGGCCATAAAGGTCCGAACACCCGGGATCGGCTCAACCCCCAGGATCCTCTTTTCCCCGGACACGGCTAAGCCACGCACGGTTAAACGTGGGAGGGTCCAACCCTCGAGTGCTCGGGTCCGTGGTGGCGCAACTCACCAAACGCCTGCTTGCGCAGACGCCCCTGCGGGGATATAGTCTTATGTTCTCGTCCAGCCAGCGAGCATTCCGTTCAATATTTCAATTCTCCCTTACCCTACGCTAGTGGTCCCCAAATTATTTTTGTTGAACTTAATTTTAATAATACATTTCATCGACACATTTCAAGAGAGACAAAAACAACTTGCGGGTAAGCACACAATAAAAAGAACTTTCTTTATTTAAACATAAAAACATGCACAATTATTATTGAAATGTAGGTATGGGTAATATGTACGCAACCCATCTACACTAATTAAAAGTTTTGCAACCCAGGTTACCTGAATATGTTTTAATCCTAACCATAATAGTGCCGAAAAGCAATGCGTTTATTCAAGTAGAAGAGCCTAATGAAACCATGGTACCTCCTCCAAACATTCGTCAGTGGCCGTCTCTGCAAAGCGTTACACTCCAAAAGTCGCTAACCAACACGTAAGTCAAAACTAACTAGACTTTAAGCATGATCAGGAGTTGTCTACTAAGGAATGTCGCTTTAAGCCAACCTTTCAGCAAGAAGTTTTGTTTTCGTCAGGGCAGTAAGGGGATGAGGGGTGGGGGGGGGGGGGGTGCATAGTCTGCATTCCAAGTAGCTGCTGCCCCGACAAGACAAATCCCTTTGTCAAAATTCCTTGATCAGCTACTGCTTGACATTTCAAGTACCCATCTTCCTTTGAACTTCTGTCTTGTTTTAACAGTGAACAGTACATTATGGTTCTTAAAGTATGCACCGAGTACGATGAGCAGAGTGTTCACTTTTCATTTATTGCTTTCTGAAACGATAATAATCTTGCGAAAGTTTAGGCTCCGTGATGACCAAGCACAAGGCCGAGTGCACCGTTGGTACCTCTTTTATTGTTAGATATCTTGAGGCAGCTCCACTCTGCCTCCCAAAGCTGCTGCGAATTTCTACGCCAAAGCCCCCGGCGTTTTGACAACTCGCGGCCAGAGAACACGCCTAGAAAAATTTAGAGGACGCTTAACCTTCGCCTTTAAGAGTGTAACGCGATATAGTTCAAAGATCCCTGGCTGCTTATCAGGCTTCCGGGAAACTGCGGCTTTTTGGTCCAACTTCGCCTCCGGGTACCGCTGCCGAGGAGGTAACGCCATCTGGATGGTGTTGTTGCAAGGAAGAAATCGCGGCGCGCTGCTGTATGAATTATAGTAATGAGGGAAAAAGCGGTTTTGTGTTAGACTTTCGGCGTAATAGAATTATGTTTTCTCGTCTATTGAAATTAAAATCCAAACGCTATCACGTCTGCAGATGAGGTTAACTCGTAATTTGCGATTTTTCTGGCGGGTTTTACTTTTAGAAATTCAATTTTGTTCACTAACGCCTTGCGCCACGCGGAGGGTTTTTGCGCGGTAGGGGTGGTTCGGGATGATTATTTCCCCGGATGAAAACATAACTGTTGTAGTTTGTGCAGTTGGTGAAGAAGTGTGTCTCCACGAATGGGTTGATAACATCGTTGTTTTTTATTCGATTCCGGTGGCGAATAAACATGAAAATGAAAACGTTGTCGAAAAGTTCGTCCATCATCTAATGACAATGACTTCCTTCAAAATGGCTCAGATGCAGTGACCACGGCTTCGATGGCTTCGACACATAGACACCGGTGTTCCTTAATGAACAGGTTGCTCGAAACTAAAGGACCTCTTGGGTGCAGCGCCTGCTACAAGGAATGAAATAAAATATTGGGATTAATCATAATTGGAAGAAATAATTTAAATTGAATGGAAATATGTATACGTACGAAAGGGAAAAATGTTTGCTCGGAGAAGTGAACATGCTCATGCTATCAGAATGGCCGGCACGGACGACGTTGCCAAAATTATCGGCTGAACTGGAAACGTTAGCTTCACAATATAATTATGTGCGCGGCTATGACCGGCATGAACGCCCTATTGCACATTGAATTGAATTCTTGTGCGAAGCAAACAACAGTCGCCCCCCCCCCCCCCCGTACCCTGCCACTCTTTTGTTGCCTGAACGTTTTTAACATTTAAACCTTAAAGCGCAACAAAAATCTACCAGTTATATTTCGTTGATTTGTGTGTCAAGTACTGTTCTCAAACTTTAAATACAGTGCGAAAGTTTGATCAGTGGCGCTTTATTCTTTGAAACGCTACGACATTGCGCTTTAAAACGTACGTTGGGCTTTGTGGGAGCAAAACCTGATTTAGGTCACCAAATGTATGTGCTATATTTTGGAGCTTCCAAAAACAATATGGCTTCCAGCGAAGAGTCAAGCGAAACTTTGTGCAAACCAGAATAACCTTCTGGCAGCAAAATAAGCATTTTAGTGGGAAATATTCTTGCTGGGGAGGTGTTTTTGCTATTGAAGTCTGTAGCATGACTTCGCAAATTAATGGGGACGTGTTGCGTTCAGAGGCGGGCGTGATGAAAATATATTATAGATGCAGATCTAGACGAGATATTTTACGAAGAATGCAGGCATTCAGGACTAAAACATTCAGCATTTGGTTCAGTGGTAGTTCAAACTTTGAACAAACTGGTGGTGTGTCCTCCAATGGTAGTCTGTTCTTGCATTACAATCCTGTTGTGATTTCCTCGGTGACATTTTCATTACGAATTTATGACCTTTCAAGAGGCGGAGTCTACGTCTGGGTTCCTCCATGGCATAAACATCTTGATTGGCAGAGGAAAATAGATCGTCTTTGTTGTTTTCTGTTTGCGCCTGCCTTTTTAGCAATTATACGTAAGCTAAATTTTGAAGAAGTATACAAGCCTAGTATAAGAAATTTATAAACGTTGTGACAGGGTTTCTCTGTAATGCAAAATGATATAAGTCTAATGATGTGTTGGCACAAGCAGACATCATGAGTACAGATAAATTCTGGCTAAAACGAATATATTTCTGCATCGCTAAAATTGAGAAGTCCAAATCTCGAAATTCACTAAACAACACTGTCCTAACTGGTAAGTGACTAACTGATGCCTTTTCGTTACATACTGTTATTTATACATTAATATATATTGTTAAGTAAACATAACAAACTGTGTTTCTTATCTTTACCAACACCGAACAAATCAAGTACATTTTTTTCGACCGTATACCGAGTGTGAAGTTAGACTGGGAATATTATCTTAAAAAAGCACTAACCCAAGACATACCAATGGCCCATAAATAACACCAACAAAATTTGCAGTTGAAAATATTGTGCTAGTTGTTGAGCATTTTATGATTTATTGCTGGCTGCTGGAATATATTCTGGTGGCCTGAATCGTGCTAAGGTTGTAGTTACCTATCAATAAAGAAATGAATATTGATTTCTTAATTTAGAGGCTGATATTGGGCTTCTTATTTGTTCAAACGGTGCAAAAATATATTTTTCTCGCGAATAATAATTTTTTTCAAGGTTCTCTCATATAATTCTTTGAATGCGGTTTCTAAAAAGGAATGTCCACCGAAATTGCCTTTTTGAGCCAAAATAAATTTCTACAATACTTTCAGGAAACAACTTTGTTATTAAAATTTTTGAAGACATTTCAAAGGCGTTTCACTCTGTAAATCGCCAGGCATCTTTATCAAAACAAGAACAATATGGCATGCATAGCATGACATTACACATCATAAGGTCAGATATATCAAAAGTACAGCAATCAGTTTCAATGAACGAAATGTTATCAGATTATAGAATATTGCAAGCGGGTGTGCCTCAGCTCAGAACCTTAGGGTCCTTACTCTTTATGTTATAGATAAATGAAATGATGAACATGAGTGAAGACGTTCCTTTTATTATTTGCGTGGATGACGCAATCACACTGATAGCCTGAGAATCATAATAAACTGACCTTTAACGTAAATTCCACCCTTTGAAAGCCTAATAACGAGCATTCCGAATTCACTGCAAGTGAGCACTAGAAAACCAAAGCGATCCTCTTTAGACCAGTGAAACAAAACATCCATTACAACTTCTTTCTTGTCAAGAAGCTATTTCCTTAGTATCAGAGACTAGAGTACTAGGGGTTGTCTTTTGCAACTTTGCTATAAAATTATCAGTTTAAAAGCGTTCTATAGTTTTTGCAAAACTATTTGGCGTAATATCTAGCTGTAGACAAATACTGACAACAAAGCTGAAGCGTTTAATATATTAGTTCCTCTATTTATACTCTGTCAACTACATCTCTTTAGTCTGCAGCTCAACATCGCATCAAAATATCAATGAAGCTGATTCTTGCAAAAAAAAGCATTCTGCCGTATTCCAAATGTTCTATTTGATACACTTCACACAATTTGTTTTACACGGAAAAAGTTTTGCCATTTCAATTGCTGGTTCAATATAACATCATTCTACATTTCAATAACCCAGAATTTTTGTGCAACCTAAGGAACTCCCCAGAAATTTTATACTTCTTATGCTACATATCCAAGTGGTTGGTATTTTTTTTTGTGAAATAACCCAGGGCTTTGTAGCACCTAAATTGAATGTGAGTCAATAAACGTTATTTCGGAGACCAAGCTGCTGATGCCGGAAGGTTGGCGGCCACCCTATTTCAGGTAGCCGTGGCCGTGTGCTGATAGCCTGAACCTGTTCATCAGCCGTAGCGGGTCCTGTGGTCTTGTGCTTGTCAGCTGGGTCTCCCACTGGTCTTCGGTTGGTGCTTGGATAGCCGTTGTCCGCGGGTTATTTTTGCATTCTCAGACCATGTTATAAAGGGTGTTTGGTGTATTGCAGAATGCAGTCCCTTGTATATGATGAGGCGTACATACCTCAAACCATACTTCATTAGTTCTATTTTGAAAACCTGTTACAATTTCTGTTATACTTCGTGCAAGGTGGCAGTGTTTTATTTTGATGTATGAAGTTTTTACAGCCTATTGTGGTGATCACTGTCAATGTTAATATTACTTTCGAACTTCTTTGGTTTACGAGCATCATATCTTTCTTATATATGTGTTGAACAGATACTTATTCATAAATGTCTGTTAGCATTTTACTGGGTACATGGACGTAGTAAAGCTGTCAAAAGGCAAGCTTTTATTATTGGTTCCTTCCATTTTTCGTATGGAAGCACAAATCAAGATGGAATAAAATTAAATAAAGTACATATTGTGCGAGCATTCAGCTAATATTAATATTACGTCTCAAGTAGTAGTACCAATGAAATGAACTTGCACCCGAGCATCAACATCACGGAACTTTATCAAGTTCACGCATTAAACGAAATATCAGGCGACTACATCTAAAAACGCATCTGTAATCGTGGCGTGTTCACGTTATTTGAGGGGCAGTAAATAAAGATTTCCACTGATCCACTTTGTTTAAGCTGATCAGCACCGAAAGTTTGCATGTTTTCTTTTTCTTTTCACTACATCACTGTCATCATTTCAGTCAAGAATTTAAACACTTGAACAAGGGCACGAACATTGCCTGTATGGAAAATGTTCTAGCAGTCAGCAATACGTTGGCCCACTCGCATTCTACTACTACTGCTACTGTGAAAGTTGCCTAGCAAGAGGAATCTCTCGACTGCACAGAGGAAAAGCGATAACAATGCTGACAAATTTCAGTCAAGAATTTAAACACCTGAACAAGGGAACGAACATTGCCTGTATGAAAAATGTTCCAGCTGTCAGCAATATGTTGGCCCGCTCGCATTCAGCCGAACCTACAACAACGGTCCGTGTTGATGAACCAGCCTTCCACTTTTATCCGCCTCTTCCCAGGCATAAGTAAGCACAGTTCAAATGACTTTTCAAGCAGTACAAGGAAAGCTTCTCGCCGGCTTTAAGAATTCGACAAACGCCTGTTGCTAAGCATCACAAAATAACCGAATAATGCGCTCGACCACTCCACCAGAGACCTGAGCGAGTTGTGACGCGAGAACGTAAAGCTATAAGGCAACAAACCAGTTGACGAAATGAGGCGCGACGACATCATCCAGTCATCGAAAAGCCCGTGGGCGTCTCCTGTAGTCTTGGTGAAAAAAAAGGTTGGAAGTCTGCGGATTACCGTCGCCTGAACAAAATCACGGTAAATGACGTATAGCCCATCCCAAGGTTAGACGACAAATTGGACCAGCGCTGCCACACAAACTATTTTTCGTCGATGGACCTCAAGACTGGATATTGGCAAATTGAAGTCGACGTGAGGCATAGCGAGAAGACCGCCTTGATCACCCCAGACGGCTTCTGTGAATTCAAGGCCACATCATTTGGTCTTGGCTCGGTACCCACAACTTCCCAATGTGCAATGAACATGGTATTGGCTGGCTCGAAATGGCAGACCTGTTTAATCTGTCTTAGTGACGTCGTCGTCCTGGCTTCAAACTTCGACGATCCCGTTAAGTGCCTTATGACAGTACTAGAGGCCATCTTGAAAGCTGGGCTGATCCTCAGCAGGGAAAATGCTACTTCGATTGGGAAGAACTGCTCCAAGGCCAAGTCATCAGCAAGTCAGGAGTCTTCCTAACATTCAGAAAACAGTTGACATTGCAAACTCTCCTGAGCCCGTCGACAAGAAGGCAGTGCGCAGGTTTCTTGGTCTGTGTGCTGACTATAAGCGCTTGGTCAAGAACTTGTCTCACATCGCCGTGCGACTCTTCTCACAAAATTTGACGTCAAATGTAGGTCAGAAACACCGCAAGTAGAAGAATTATAGGAATTCAAACAACGCCTGCAGTCACCATCAGTACTCGCCCACTGCGACGAGGTCGCCGATATCGCAATCCACACCGGCGTGAAGCAGCGTAGGCGTCGGCGCTTCCCAGTCCAGAGGGAACACGGACTTTAAAACGTCTTTACTTAGGCAAGCCGGTGCTGTCGAAAGCAGAATCAAGTTGTTCAATGTGGGAAAAGGAATGCCTTGCCATAATTTGGGCTGCCACAAATTTCCCCCTTACTTATTTGGGAGGCCGTTCACAGTTGTAAGCGACCTACCCGCATTGTGTGGCTAGAAAATTTAAGGGACCCTTTAGGACGTCTAGCATGGTGGCACCTCCGACTGCCAGAATTCGACATCACCGTGATATACAAGTCCGGACGAAAACACTCTGATGCCGACTGCCTCTCCCACGCTCCCATTGGCCCACCGCAACAAGACGACCAGGATGACGACACTTTCCTGGGGACAATAACTGCCGACAACTTCACCGAAGAGCAGTGAGCAGACCAGGAGCTTTTTTTTGAAAAAGCCTTGTCAAGCTCTTGGAAGGGATGACCGACCTTGTCCCAAGGGTTTTTAAGCGCGGGTTGTCTTCGTAAAAAAAGTCGAAGCACCTTTCCTCAAGAAAGGTGCGTTAATTTGAAAGGTGTATGAACGCGAAGCTTTCTCCCATGCAAATTGAATCAAAGTTAAAGTCCAAAGCGAACGGCCACGCAACGAAACCGAGAAATGCTGAGCGACCCCATGTGATGCATATGTCATTTGGTTGCTTGTTTAGGATTGCGTTTTTTGAACATTGAAGTTGAATGAAGACACATTTCGTTAAGTTGCATGGCCTTTATTTTACATCATGTATCCCCGTTGATTACACGCACGCACTCACACTTTCGCAGCAGACTCTACACTTGCACAGTATCGCCTTGTTATCGCTGTGGTAGACGGTCATAGGCTCTGCCGTTGGCGATACACGGGATCGGCCTTACGGGCACGATCGCGCTCGCGCTTACGTTTGCGTACAACAATCTCTTCTGCCCTGCGCTGCACCCGCAGCCTATCCATGGCGACGGCCGGGAATGCATTGAGTAACGTACGTGATGCCATGCATATATGTACAGTTCGGCTGGGTAGCATGGCGTTGCAGTTCACATTGTTGTGTCGGTACAACTTCGAATGTTAACTGTAGTGTTATACGATAGGTATGTCGTGCGCCGTTCTTCTACTCTGTGCGCAGATGCGCAGCCGTTGTTCTATTGTTTGCGAAGATGCGGAGTTACATTCATTGTGTACGTTGGCTTTGCTGCAGTGCGTTTTCGGCGCTCACAGATGAATCAGTCAGACATTGAAAGGTTCGCTTTAAATCTTCTTACCCGACCACGTCAACTAACTCCTGGATGTGCCTTCAAAGCTGCGGCTAGAGGTTCTCCACACCCTTCATGATGACCCAATGGCAGGGCATTTTGCGTTTTACCGTATGCTCACGAGGTTTCAGAAGTATAGTACTGGCCATGCTTGAATGCCATTGTAGCCCATTATCTCAAGAAGTGACGAGATGTCGAGAGACCTAAGACAACCGCGACAAAGTCAGCGGGATTGCTACAGCCGATCAAGCCTCCTTACCGACTGTTTCAGCAGATCGGGATGGCCTTGTCACCCTTTACCTACTCGCTATGCCGAAACGAAAGCCCTGCCTAAAGGTTGTGTGGCGGAATTAGCGAAACTGTTGGTGGAGAACATCCTGCTGCGAGAGGGCGCACCAGAAGTCCTCATTATCGACATTAGAACGGCTTTTAGGGCTTAGCTTATTGAAGCCATCTTGCAATATAGGTAGACAAGTCACCGGAAGACAGCCGCCTACAACCCTTATGTGAATGGTCTAACGGAAAGCCTGAAACATGCGCTCGTCAACATGTTAGCGATGTACGTCGACGTCGAACACAAGACATGGGATGCCTTCCTTCTGTACATGGTATTCCCTTGCAACACAGTAGTGCAAGATATAACAACGCAGAAAGCGCCCTACAATCTGGTTTAACAAAGGAACCTGACAGCGACTCTCGGCGCCATGCTGTCGCACGTCACCGAGGAGGAGAATCTCGACATCGCCGCCTATGTGGAGCGTGCCGAAGGAACCCGACAACTTGCGCACCTATACGCACCAAGAACCAACAAAAGACGGACAGCCGATACTACAATATTCGACTACGCTATCCCGGGGACAGTGTTTCGGTTTGGACCCCGATTAGCCTACTAGGACCTAGTGAGAAACATTTCGATGCCATTTCGTACCCTACAACATCATTCAACGTATTGGCGCATTGGACCAAGAGGTCGCGCCTCACGGCATTACGCAATCACAGTGGCGCCGATTGAGACCGGAAGGAGTCGATGTTGTGTACCTTAAGCTTTTCTACAGGCGATAAGGAACTCTTGGACATTGTTTCTTTTTACTTATTATTTTTCTTGACTACGTGTGCTTTGGTTTCGCTCTCCCGTTTGTAGCATCGGGACTAAGCTTTTTAAGAGGAAGACAAGTGTACTTATTCATCCGTTTTCTGGGGACTGCTTTTCACCCGATAACAACTTATCGCTCAGCACAAGGTGCGCATAAACCCCCTCCATCCGCTCACGTGTTTTTTGATTAGCGCCAATCTTTGAGGGGCCGCCGCCGCCTATTTCAAGTTCCGCCACTTCCGGTACGAAGTTTCTGCTCTGCTTTATTCCGCTCTGACCTTCCAAGTTGTTTCCGCGCTCACCGAGAACACGCACGCTCAAGCGGAGGTGGCGGAAACGCCGGCAGAAACATCATGGCGCATCTTCCCCTTCTGTCGGTTGGAGATGACGGCAAAAAGAAGAGAGAGGGGGAAGGTTGGAGCTACTTAACTGACAGCTAACGGTAGTAGTATGGAGGGGCTTTAGACGCGCCAGCATGATTTGGAACTCAGTCGAATCTTATCCTTGATTCAATCAGTTGTGCAAGTTCGCGCCAAACATTGTGTAAGCAGATTGTATGCGCGCGACAAAATTTGCTGTACTTTCTCGAACACACACGGGTACCAACGATTACGCTGGAACATTCCACGAGTGATGTACAAAAGCAGACGCGCTTGAGCCGCAGATCAGATTGGGACGATTGCCGACTGTGCTCGCCACTAGTATTGTGCTTCGGCTGTCATTTGCTTTTGAGGGTGCATGTTCCTCCAATAAAAGAGTTAGTTTTGGGATTCACAGTTTTGCTACTGTGTTCTTCACCGTGACTACAACGTGACACTATAGACTAGGGGCAAGAAATCAAGTAGCAGGAACAGGCCTGCCTTTCACAAGGTCTAAAATTAAATTATGGGGTTTTACGTGCCAAAACCACGATCTGATTATGAGGCACGCCGTAGTGGGGGACTCCGGAAATTTGGACCACCTGGGGTTCTTTAACTTGCACTTAAATCTAAGTACACGGGTGTTTTCGCATTTCGCCCCCATCGAAATGCGGCCGCCGTGGCCGGGATTCGATCCCGCGACCTCGTGCTCAGCACCATAGCCACTGAGCAACCACGACGGGTCTTTCACAAGGTCTACCTTAATCTCTGAGTAATAAAGACGAATGTGATGTATATTCGATGCGCTTGAAAACATCTCCGCGGCTACTGAAGGCTGCGTACCACTTCGCCACTTTCATGGACGTGGCCTGTACCCTGTGTCACTGCTCCTCAATGCTCGCTGTCAAAGGTGCTGGCATCTAGTGAATGTGGTGCAATCAATGCTCATGGGCAGATATAACCGCGCGTGTGTTTTTTCTTGTCGTGGAAGCCGTCTGACAGATTGAATTTAAGGTGTGACTGTTAGACTTTTGGTCTGGCTGTAACGTGTTCCGAATGGTTGCACCATTTAGTCAAATGAACATAGATAACGAAGCACCAAATCCAAAATTAAAGGAAATATTTATGTTTCAAGTACCTTCAAGCAACCAAAAAATGTTTTAAGTACGAAATAAGATATTTCCACGGGACAGGTCACTATATGAGAGCAGACTAGACAAAATAAATAAATGGAATAATCAAAACATTTTCCAGTGAATATCTACTAAACTTTATAGCAATATTTTGGCAAGTTGAGAAAAGTCGATGCAAAAGCATTATACTGAAACTCTACTTTAGATGTTTAAATATGCGTAAGCATAATACAAAATTTCGTTTGGCCGACCCCCAAATAAAAGTTGCACCACCCGCAAATTTCAAGTTGACCCAACACTAAATATCATTTGGCCCACCCTGAAATGTCAAGTTTGGCCAGCCCTAATTTTCAAGTTGGTCGACCCTCAAATTTCAGGTTGGCCCTAACCAAAATTTAGGCTAGCCCACTCCCAATTTCATGTTGGCCCCACTCCAAATTTAAGTTGGACTAACTCTTATTTCAGTTTGGCCACTCCAAAATTTCAAATTGGGTCTGCCCCAAATTTAAGTTCACGAACCCCTAAATATAAAGTTGTCCCACCCCCAAATTGAAGTCGTCCAACCCCGAAATATAAAGTAGGCCGACGGCCAAACTTAAGTTGCCCCGTCCACAAATTTTAGTTGGCCCAACCCCACATTTCAAGTTGGCCCACCCCTACTACAAGCTCCCCATGCATTTTCTATGGAGCCCTAAGTATCCCGATAGACCAGAAAAAAATCTGATATATGGGTATTGTCTGTTACGAATATTTTTGTTTAAATTGTTCGGTACGCTTGTAAAACTGACAATGACCTACAATTACACCATTATAACGAAAAATTGTCTTAACTTTGCAAATACGAATTTTTCTGGAGATACAAGGCATTACATTTACGCGTGGCGGACAAGTTCTGCCGGGGTGCTCGGAAAATAATTGATGCGCATTATTACGAAAGCTGGAGGGCCTTCGCTATGTAGCTGTGCGTCGTAATACGTTCGAGAGTAGTCTGTATGCGGTACTGTTCGTACTTATTTTAAACGCATCTACAGTGTTCACGTCGCGGGTGCACTACGAATATACCGAATTGTCTCTCACTATTGTTGGGATGATAAAGTTCACGTACTTATGCATATATGCCGGCAGACCTTGCCTAATTTTCATAGTGGCTACAGTGATATTCCAAGAACGTTAGGGATAGAAAGCAGCAACAGAGCGCAAAAACAATGTTGAACTCACGAAACAAAGG
>NC_051162.1:101690299-101728824 GCF_013339745.2 Dermacentor silvarum | reverse complement strand
ACTTTCATACAGACAAATGTTCTTCATACAAGGCGACCAATACTTCCTTACAGTGGCGTAGCCAGAAATTTGGTTCGGGAAGGGGGGGGGGGGGGGGCTCACATTGCAGCGCGGACTCCTCCTTACAGACGTGTCAAGAGATCAAATACATTCCTAATAACTTCATTGCCATTGGCAATTCCATTGTATATTGGATGCTGCAAACGAATTCTTGAACGCTCCGCACTGTCAAGACAAGTAAAATGTGTATTTTTTCATAAAATAAATATATTAGTATGTCCCAACAATGTGGCAGCAAAAACGGATATCAATGTTTCCTTGTTTTTGTCTATTTATTAAGTAAAGAAAATATCACGCGAACATCAGAACTATATCAGTTCGAAACCAGGAAAGCAGTGCACGCAGCTGATATGAAAAACGCAAGGGCCATGAAAAGAACAAGTTGAGGACAAATATTTTATGAATCTTTGTCATTCACTAATCTTGTTTACATTTTTGTACATATGCAACGGCCAGAGAAAACCCTCAATGACGCTGTCCTTGGTTCCGATGTATTGCGCAGGAGCAGCTGTTACACGTCGAATATTGTGAGTAATTGTACCGAAATCATAGCCGTAACAGAGAGTACATATAAAAAGCAGGATAACTGCAAAATATAGATTCAAAATGCGAAAATGCAATGGAATATACAAATGCGAAGATACAGCTTGGTGGCATTGCGGATGGTACAATTACAGAAAAGTCTTTTGAGATTGTCTGTGGTTTTCGAACCGTTGGTGTAACTGTGCTAATACGTGGTCCATGAATGGAATGAACCCAGTTTCACGAAAATATTCCTCAGCATTTTTTATGCAACCCTCCCAGGAGCCTGCTGTCGTACACCGGTTCCTCGGCTGGTAATTTCCACATCCAGTTTTTTTTTTAGCCGCTTGCTGTACTTGCGCAAATATTTTTTAGAATGAACCAGTCGCATTCTTGCGGTCATTTTTAATCGCCTGCTGTACCACAGTTATATCGTCAATGGTGGCGCTGATGTCGATGCTCCTGGTCTGCAGGTTCTTTGACAGAGGCAGAGTCACCGCTAACACATGCTCGGCCACATGCGGGCTCGTAAGGAATGGTGGTGACAAAAGTGCCAACGCTAAACTATTTGTCTGAACTGGACTTTCGTCATTGCCCTTTAATTGTATCTCCTCTAGAGCCGCGATCACCGGTTCAAACAGATTGACAAATGAAAGAACTGCATCATCTTTTTCCACCAAGCACATTTCACATAATCCCAAAAGCCTTGCGGACTTGCGGACCTGAGCTTGCGGACATGATGTGTCCGGACCTGACTTGCGGACCTGATGTTTCCTGAGCCTTGCGGGCTCGGGACACGTCAAAATTAATATTTCTCTGAAAACGTGTGAGCGGTTAGGAGATTTGCGACAAATGTGCGGTGTTGTCTTCAGAGTTCCAAAACAGTTTCAGATATCTTTCATCAAGCACGCCGCACAGAGAACTATAGGTTGAGGGAGTAGCTGGCGTAATGTGTGTATAGTGCGGCTGGATATTTCTCGCGAACGGCAGCTTGCAGACCATTCGTTTTACCAGCCATCGAGCTGGCACCATCATATCCTTGGCCACAAAGATGATGCTTCGATGTCGTTGGCAGCCTTGTTTAGCTACCTTGCACAAAGACTAAGCTTCCAGCAATATCTGTCGCTTCGTCAGCAAGTACGGAGAACCAGCCTGCAGCGTTTACTTTTGCAACTAGGCTTTGTTTGATTTTTTCACCAAAAATTTCTATAATTTGGTTTCGTACATCTGGGCTTAAATACGAGGCATTAATGGGACAACTTTTCAAATGGTTCTTCAGATCTTTATCTCCACAATCAGATCGCAAGCGAATAAGCGCTCTGAAAATAACAGTATCTCCAGCGGGGGTTTTGCTTAAGTCCATAGAACCACTGTCCCTATGGCCTCGGTGAACCAGACCTTGACGCCCAGAAAAAGATCTGTTTCAATAATAGGCCGTTAACTATCCTCTGTTTTCTCTTACTTTACTTTGCATGTCCTGATCCAGCTGATCGATCACATTGGGCGCGCTTCCTGAAAATGTTTGGAGAAAATTATCAGCTGCCAGCTGACAATCACGGTGACATTAAGTATTTTCGTGTGTGTGGAAGATTTGGAGCATGTGATTCTATTTCTGAAACGGCTTGCACACGAGGGCTCCAGTTCGCACATGTTTATAAGAATATGAAACCCATAAAGTTCCGGAATTCAAAATCCAAAGCACGCCTTTAGATTGTATATTTTATCAGTTTGTATATTTTGTGTTCTAACAATAAAGAATGTATGAATGAAAATGTCACTGCGCCTTTCGCGTCAAAAGTTTATAACTCTATACCCACAAAGTTTCGGAATTGAAATCCATGTGCTCCGTAGATACTGCGGCCGCCACGAGATGCCGCGACGCGCCCACTCGTCATCGAAAAGCCCTTGAAACATCGTGCTCAGATGGGGCTCCTTGCATTATATTACTTCAGGTGCATGGGCGTTGCCACAAAATCCAGCCCAAGTTCGCAATGTTCGCGCTGAAACCTCTTTTCGAGCGTGAAAAAGACATTGTAGACGAAATCTTCAATGATTCCCGATGCCGGTGGTTGTGTTGTTTGACCGTGCACGACAGCAAGAAAAAATGTCGGGGGAGACTGAAGCCCCATCAGCCTCCCCCCCCTCCCCAGCTACGCCCCTGCTTGCTTAGGAGCATTTATGTACGCGTAGCCCACTGTCCTCAATCCTCTGTGATAGATGAGGGCTACATGAGGGCTGGAAGATGTCTTATTTTACGAAGTCTCTTCACCGTTTATTTCACGGCTCTAAGCAGTAGTGGGCAGTGGTGTTTTCATTTCAAGAATAAGTAGACTTTTCCAGAAGATGTTAAAAAAATTATAAGCAAGTAGAAGAAGGCGCCCTGCATGGCACGAGCAAACTACTACTTATTTATTTTATGGCATTTTCAACTTCTCGCCTTTTAAAATATTTTTTTACTATTTGTCTTTCAGAAGTAATTTTGTTTATCAGTTGGATCAAGCGAGAAGTGTGGAGTACGCGAAATCTTTCGCAAGGTGTGTAGTCGAATGCGTCTTACTGCATAAGTTGAGGCTCTAACATTTGACCTGCTACACTGCGTGTATGTAAAATTGTTCCTGCTGGAAAGTGGCGTGTAGTCGCGTTGTCAAGCCACGGAGATAGCATGGCCATAATATAGCTTATATTTTTGGAATAAAGTGCTCTGCATAGCAAAAAAAACCTGTATTCGGCGCATTCACTCATTCTACATTTTTTCCAAAGAAAAACCCTTTCATCAGTCTGAAATCACACAGTCACATCATTCTTTTGCTCTTACTGCTGTCGAACATACCTAAGACTACACAACACTAGCAGTAGCGAGTTTCAAAATATCATTTGTTGCATAGATAACTCAATTGAAGAGGTGACTACATTCATTGAGCTTTCTATGTGGGAAGACAGGGGCCTAAATTCCCCTGAGACGTAATTTGCTTCTGAGAGAGCCAGTCAAACAAGCGTTGCTTAAAAGTGCCCCGGAGGAAGTTTTTTTAAAAACAAACGAAAATAGCAGTTCTTACGAGAAGGTCTCGTTCATGTTCTCCCAGTCCCGTTTAGAAAAGACGATGACTTGTTTTGATCCTGCTAATCTGTGGAGCAATTTAATGAAACAAAATGTCAAATATTTACCACACACGCTGAGATTATTGTTAGGTTTATCGCAGATAATGTTGTACGTTAAGTTTTCAGTATTTCATGCTTCTGCGAAAAACAAAAATGTTTACGGAGGCGCAATTTCAATACATTAAACAGATTTAAGGACGAGTCATATATACAAAAATGCTTATTTTTCATCTAAATGTACAAAAAACATCAAGAATAAGCATAACCAACAAAAAATATTTTGCGGAAATCTTTTCAGCAATAGTAAGTTATGTGATGATCGAGGAGCCACCCTGGAGCATATACTCTGGGATTGCGAAATAGTTCAGGAGAGAATTGCAGTCCCCCCGGAGGAACTAAGGGCGGGGTGGAGAGCCGCACTGACTAGCTCTGATCTTCATTACCAACTTTGGGCCATCGAGCAAACCGGGGAAGCTACCGAGAGACAGGGTATCTCTGCTTCCCCCGGCGCGGCCTAGACCAAGGCCATCAATTTGCAGGATATTCATTATAGTTGGTCTCACACACACGCACATAGGGGAAAAAACCACGCAGTAAACTCAAAGTGGGCATCTCCCGAAGCCACGTAAAGCTTCATTTGGAATTTTTACAGGCAGCTCTCGTCATATGTGAACCATAGGTGTGAATTTCATTTGATTTACATCACGTATCCTCACCTCACGCTCCTTCACGCGATGTACCCCACCTTTTATCAGCCCCTTTGCCCTTCTTGTACAGAGCGAGCTGCCCTCTATCACACCACATGGGCGTGCCAAAATATCCCCAATATCTCCCCACATCGAAACGCAACGCACGAGCACTGGGAGATGGTGCTGACCAGCTCGGCACTGGAGGACCAGCGAAAGCTTATCGCCAGAGGCGAAAGTGCTGCCACCGCCGCTGGGGCCCTGGACTGAAGGCTCCAACAACCAAGGAGATCGACGCTTCTCCGTGCGCCATCAAAATAAAGTTTTGTCTCTCTCTCTTACATCACGTGTGTGACAGCACTGCAGCCGGAGATCTTAGATTGGTCTGTTGTTGTTGCCTCAAAACATGGCTCGTACCACGAGGGGGATTGGCCACACGGGATGAATTGAAACATACACCCAACAACGTAAAAAAGGGGTAAAGGCGAACAATCAGAATTAAGCGTTTGTCAACTAACTCCTAACACATATTTTGAGAGGGCCTATACATAAACAAATAAATAAAAAATAAAGAGAAAGCCAACTACAAAAATAAAAATAAAATACCATGTCCCACGGTTGGTTCCCTATCAGCGTAACCTTCCGGATGCTTCAATGAATTCGTCTCCTCGAACAGTGCTTTCAAACGAAAGCGAGTCGCATGCCAAACTTCTTCTTCATCCCGTGTTTCTTCTCCAAACCAACAAATGACGCTTGCTGCCTGTCATTCATTGTTGGCCGAAGACATCTCGGGGGAAACTTCTTACTCAATACTGTAACTAGGCAAGAAAAAAAGTTTTAGGTATGTTGCCTGCAGGCAACAGTCGTCAGTAGAGGGTTAACAAATTTATTTAAAAAATTCAGCATGGGGAACTGCTCTGCAACTTTGCGAATATAGGTGCTATAATAGGAATGCCTTTCTTTTTTCATGATTCGCATGAGCCATAGAAAAAATGCTGTCACCGCAGACGTGATCAACTATATATTTGGCTATTCTGTTGTAGGCGAAGACAAGTGCAAAAATATTCGTTAGTATTACTCACATATTCACGATGGCTTCAACTGTGCTCCAGATATTTTTGCTATTAGGTAGATGTCTAATGACAGCTGCACTTGTGTTTTTGGTGCAGAATGTTCTTGCTGTGGATACCTCTGTAAATAAAAGTGTCGCAGTTTCACCCGAAAGGCGAAGCATCAGTTGCGATGGCAAATTAGCAGAGAGCTATACGGAGAAAGGATAGTAGTTTTATCAGCTGTATAAACTTGGAAATCCAGCAGCACCAGCAACGCGTGGAACTGTTGTCGACGCCATTGGCGTTTTGCCCGCGTTCGCACCGAACGCGCGCGGCATTGGTGACTGTTGCCGGTGCCTCTGGGGGCGGCTCGGAGATTTTCGACGAGATCAGAACGGGACACTCGTCGAGCAGCGTCGGAAATCTTACCCATCTTCTCGCCTCGCAACGTTTTTATATAAATGCGCATTTCGTGCCACAGCTAAACGTCGCCTCCCCTCCCTCCCTACCATCCCTACAGGGCTTTTCGTGCGACGGAAGAAGTCGCGTTTGCTTATATATATATATATATATATATATATATATATATATATATATATATATATATATATATATATATATATATGGTGATTGTAAAGGAGCAAAGAGACGCTTAATTCTGCAGCCCTTCAGGGAGCACTGCGCAGAACGCGCGTTTGCTCTCCGCCGTGCGTTCGCTCCCCGTGAAAGTGCGCGTCCCTCGCGTGCTTTCACTCGCATATACAGCATACGGCACGCGGCGACTATTGCATCGCCGTTTGACATCATACGGAACCTCACGGCGGCGGCGATGGCGACAGCAATGGCAACGGCACGGCGACGGCAGAAATTCGCCTTGAGTGTCCATATAATTGCTTTCGCAATAAACTTTTTTGAGTACTATCATAATTCCGAATGGTTTGCCAGCTTCTTGGGTGTAAAATGCCAAAAGCTTTCGAAGAGAAAACAATCACACAGACGAGAATTTCGTGTCTTTATTCCGTCTGTCTATATCCTTCTGAGACCCGAACACAAGTATATGGGACATAATCGCTATTCAAGGTGGTTTTTATTGTGTACTGTTATGTTATGAACCTGAAAATTTTTTAACGATTCAGTACCATGGTTAGATGCCGCAAGCTGCGTCTCCATGTTTCCAATATCTCCATCATCTCCTCATCTTCGCTATGGTAAAAACGGCATTCCATTGCTTTAACGCGGAGATGAAGATAAAACTACCTGTAGTGCGTTGCCATGTAATGCCGCGTCTGGTATTTTGACGCAATCTCATATATTTTGAAACACACCTAAAGCTTGCTTTCGGCTGTCATTGAATAATGTAGTGGGAATTTTCGCCAAAGCGGACGATAAGAATGAGTAAACCGCTTTACGCTTACACATGCACCGTACTTCATACCCTGAATGAATATTTTGCGCAGTCACTTCCGAGTGAGTTTCTAAAAAACGTTGAAGGCAATGTGCAATGGGTCTTATGAGGATGTGTCTTTTTCCTCGAATCCTTTTGCAATCACACTTTTCTTGCCACAATAATAAAATAAGTTTTTTTCAGTGCGATGCAATCGGTAGCGATCTACCGGCTACATCTTACTTTCTCTTTCGACGCCTTCATTTGAGAACTAAGCGTAAATCTCATCGCTATCATTATTATCATTTTAACAGCGAATCTGTTTAAGCCAGCCGTAAAACTTGCGCGTTTCACGAAAAGCCAGCCGTGCCGTAGCCATGGCAACCAGCGACGCCGCAGCTGCCTGCCGCTACATTCCCTAGCAACCACCTCGCAGAGCATCACGCCCTATGCTCGGGAGAGAGAAAGAGAAAATTGGAGCTGGAAAGAGAGAGAGAGAAACAAATTGTCGCGCTACGTACGAGGCAAAGTGCAGAGGTGCTGCCAACGCCAACCGCGCTTCTCCGTTTCCCTGTATTAGCGCCGAACGCTCGCAGTGTCCGTGACTGGAGCAGGAGCCTCTAATGGCGGCTCGGCTGAGCTCCCACCAGCTGTGCGGTACTGCGCATGCGCCGTGAAGCCATGCCGGCGTTTCGTCTGCTGCGCGCCGCCCGTACACTATGCACAGCTTTCGCCCCACTTCCTCTACGTGTGCTGGGACTGCAAGTGCTTCGCGAGGCGTTCTCCGATGCCACGGACCACGATGAAATGCTTATACACTTCGTAGAGCCATGACTAGCTAGAAACCGATTAGCTCCGCGGTGTCTTTAGCCTTGCGCCACTAGTGCAAACTACACCGATCTTTTTCCCCTCCATTGCAGTACGGAAATATTCACTAGCAGTGTTCACTTTCTCCTGTAATGTGCGTGTTCACTTGGACCGCTGTACGATTTAGACTGAGTCAACTGACACAACCATAATCTCCGTGTGAGTGTTCCTCCTGACCGAGATGCACTTCCCGGTGGTTTCCACTGGTCGGGCCAGGTGCTGCTGGAAGAGCCCCACACCGGCTTTATTTTCACACCATACGTGCTCAGCAGTTGTTGGTGGTACCTGCTTCTCTATGGAGACTCTTCCTTTCTTCACATTTAACACCCATTTATAGCCAGGAAACTGGTCCTTCTAAAACCTACTCTTACATAAAAGTGCCGCCAGAGTCGCACAGTTGCCTGGACTATTGCCTAGCTACACGGTAGACCGTAGCCCACTTATTTTCGGATGCCAGCGCCATGGCCAGCAACAAGACTGACACCGGAGCTTGCTGCGAGAGTCGTTCTATGAGACATGGATAAGGTCGGCGACAGAAACTGTGGACTACGATGGCCATTCTAGATTGGCTCTTGTCTTTGGCCAAGGACGCACCGCTTGTAAGACAGCTCTCAATGTGCATCCCCACTTGCTTACCCATATGTTACATTGGAGTCAACATGAAATAAGAACCTAATTATCACTATCATCATCATTTACCTACATATTTCCGACCCTCCTCATAGTCCTCATATGTCATCTTTCACTACCCTAAACTATAGATGACCTACCCAATACAAGATATTCTAAATTTTAACTAGATGTTTGCCAGGCTCGTTTTCACAGTCCTTTGAAATGCCTATCACTGGTACGCAATGAAAAATAATAGTGTCGAAGGAATTGAAATTGGATATTTTTCCTATGTTACAATGATGGCCCTTGACCATAAAATATGCTGTTAGTGAACACAATGCAGTGACCGCTGTCTAGTAGAAAATAAATCCAACACTTTGATTTACACAAGAGGCTACGCATTTTATGGAAACAAAAGGTGCATGATAGGCGCTCATCTGTGAAAGACGTTCCCCTATTGGTAAAAGCTAGAAAAAGCCTTCTTTCTCTACTTAGGGAGCTACAATGGAAATTATTAATGTGCTTACCTGATGCACCAAGGCTATGTAAGCCATTATAATTAATGAAATCTATTCCTCCAGCAGTTCTGATATCTCGAACGTCTCTTGCCCTGCTCAAAGGGAAAAGAAAATTTTCGTAGTAAACATTTTGGTCGTTTTACACTGCGTATTCGCGTACAACAGATTGAATAATAGGCTCGGTGGGTGCGTTCTCTGTAATTTAGTGAATCTGCCTAGACTTATTCAAATTGTTTTTGGGACGCCAACTCTGCCAAAGAATTTGTAACCAAGGAACAGAAGCGTGATCGTACTAGTGCAACCAAAACCACACTAGTAATAAACAAGTTTAGGTAAATGTAGTCAATAAAATATTTACACACAATGAAGACGTTGCTTGTGGAGCAGCGCTGGCAAGATTATATTCAGGTAAAATAAAAAAATAAACAAGCAGCCAAAACCAGAGCTGCAGCTACATACCCACACAAAGTCATCTGACAAACAAATGTCCAGGCTAATAAAAGCCTCAAATGAGAAAAGTATTATAAATGAAAATACGTCTAAGATTCTCCTCTTTACCACAACCGCCATAAAACACTAGTGCCTTATGGTCACCTAATTATGCTTACTGAAAGGTGCAGTTGTTGAGATAATTTGTGATTTGCAAAAATGAGCGCATAAACGAATATATGCGCTAAATTAGGCAAGAGCGGGTACAAACTACTTTAGCGCGTCAAAAGCATCTGCAAACAGGAAGTTGTATGCCTATATTTCAAACATTAGACGCCGTTATTACTTCATAAACTGTTTTATTGTTTTCCTTCTGGTGTCACTCGCTGATTCATTGTTACCTACTGGCCATCAGTCTGCTGCTTTAAAGGACATATTTTACTTAGTCGTAAACTCGGGAAAATTATATTCCTTGGCTACTTTGCTTCGATTACTTTTAATGTTTATACTTTTAAGTATGATCCTATATCGAGGTGGAAGATCCGATGGGGATATTCTCAGTGTCATAGACGTGACTGTCTCCATTCTTCTTTCTTTGGCGAAATCTCTGCAACAAAATTTTACAGCGCGGCTGCGAAAACTTTTTTGAGAAACTAAGTCAGAAGACAGGCCAAGCGTGCAAGTCAGCTAAGTGGTTGCGGAACCGAATATTCGTAATGTAGTAAAGCAACTCGTAACATTCTAGAAAAATAGATGTGATATCACTTCTTGTGGGTACTGATTAGCTCATAGGACAAGAACCGAATTACTGTGGGAATATCCCTCATGGTAATCAGGACCAAAAGTGTCCTATGAATTTAGACAGCACCCCACAAAACGGAT
This sequence comes from Dermacentor silvarum, assembly GCF_013339745.2. Taxonomy (NCBI): domain Eukaryota; kingdom Metazoa; phylum Arthropoda; class Arachnida; order Ixodida; family Ixodidae; genus Dermacentor; species Dermacentor silvarum. Next base: position 101,718,713 of record NC_051162.1, on the reverse strand, counting down.
AAATCTAAGGCCCGGCTTCGCGCAGAAATTATATTTCATCGTCGTGGCTTAAGCTTCTCCTATAACCTGGGGCGGAATTCACTAAGCTGCGCTGTTTGTACGCAATTTCTTAGCGAAAAAGTTCTTACACTGAGATAAGGGCGCAACTGAAGTGGCAGCGCATTTAAGTTACGGTGGCATATGAGAGCGAGGAGGAAAGAACGCTCAGAATAAACGACAAGAAATGAAGAAAGCGTGGTTAACTAATAGCATGGTCGCACATTATGCATATGTAGTTGAGGCTATATTCTTACGGCAAATCACGGCACACCCCTATCCGACAGTTTCCGCATCCGGCCATCTGCTACAGCGCCGGCAAGCTCAACCGCACTCGCCAGTTCTCCACACCACCTCAAAAGAACTGCAGTGAAAGTGTTCCGCATTCTGCTCGCATTTCTGCGAGAGACAGGACTGATGGACACATGGTGGCACATATGGCACAGAAAGAGACACTCAGCAGAAGCAATTGCCGGCCTGGTTTGCGAGGCTCACCCGGCCTGTATACACCATCACCACCCTATGACAAAGCTACTAAATGTCTTTCTTTCGATACTAATTACGGAAATAAAAAAAAGCTCCATAACATATAGTTCGCATGACCTCAAGGCAAGGGGCGCTGCACCCGTAAGTTCACGGGGACGGTATGTGTTCGCGCAGCACACGTTTGTAGGTGCGGTTCTAATGCCGTGCATAGGCTCATTATTAGCAGCCTCGCCAGCCCGTACCGTGGGCTGGTCGACGACGTTGTCAAGTGCCCACCGACGACGAAACGCGCGCTTCCTTCGCATAGGATCACTGTCGAGGGCACGAAAAGCTATTAAAGTAGCCCTGAAAAAGAATTGCAGTAAGAAGCGGTGACTATCAATACTCCCAAATTATGACGAAAACATCACTGCGTAACATCAACACCTGGAAGCTTCGCTGACTATCACATTTTGACATCGTATCAGTGGTCATCGCTTTTTCTTAGCTTTTCGTCACCTGACTACGAACATGTACTTTATCATTGATCCCGATACAGCGCACACAGGCAGTCACTCGCGACCGCGCTGGCGCGTCTTGACGACCGGCCGCTTTCGAAGCAAGCAGTCCTGGAACACCGGCCTATACAGTCGTCACACAACAAGTCAGTCAAGGCACTCTTGAAGTTTTTGCGATCGAGTGGACTATCTGACAAGGTATAGTTCTCACGGACCTTTCCAAGCTCCTCTATATTGAATTATTTTTATTTTTTCTATCGTGACTGCTTTTTCTAACCCCTATTCTTTCCGCCTTTTATTTCCCCTTACCTTTCCCCGAGTGCAGGGTAGCAAACCAGAATCCTTTCGGGTTAACCTCCCTGCATTTCCCACCCCGTTTCGCTCTCTCTCTCTCTCTCAGCTAACAAAACACGACGCTGCCTCGCGCCAGGTCAATAGTTTGTTCTTGCAGGTTCAGGCGGCCGCATTCCGATAGATGCGAAATATACAAAGGGGCGTACAAATCAATTTTGGAGAGCGGTAATAAATCATAGGTTGGCGATGTCTGGGCCTGGAGCCCTTAACTACACTGTCTGCCATAGCCCAAGTGGCACCTCATAGAAATTGAAGTTAATCAGTAAACATCACCACGATGCTCAGCGCCAACGTTGATATAAGTTTACCACCCTCATAAGAACACACGTACGCTCAAGTGCACGTCAAAAAACTGCACAGCACCGAACTCGAAGCACATAGTGATTCGACATTCTGGCTGCTTTCGGATCAAATCGGTTCAACTCGTCGATCTCGCGAGACTGACGCACTTTGTTCAGAGCAGTCACTGCACATATATATTACGATGCCAAAGTATCCAAGCGGCGCCCGACGCCCTTCTGTAAACGTGCGAATGCGACCTAGCAGTACGAAGAGAAAGCCGGCTGAAGAGCAACAGTCCGTTAAAATTCCGCACAAATTTTGGATGTTCTAAAATGCCATCAGCGTACTTTTATGCTCACTGCAGGACGAATGCCTCTCCCAGCGACCTCTAATTAACCCTGACCTGCGCTAGCTGATTTCAAGGTATGCCTGAAATTTCCTGTTTTTTTTTACCCCACCTAATTTTCCGCCATACTCGACTGCGCTTCCTTTCCCCTAGCACCCACCCTGTACTTCCAATGGACCACTGATTATCTGCCCCATAAATTAAGCGGCCTGCCCAGCTCTTATTTTCCCTCTTAATTTCTACTACCACCGGTGTGCCTCTCTGATCCATACCGCTTCCTTCCTCTCTCTTATTGTTAGGCACAACATTTTTCGTTCCATCGCTTGTTTCAGCGGTCCTTTACTTATTCTCAAGCTTCATTCTTAACCTCGAAGTTTCTGCCCGATATGATAGTACTAGAAGAATAGAATGGTTGTACGCTTGTCTTTTCAACGACAGCGGTGAGCTCCCGGTCACGATTTGGTAATGCCGGCCGTATACAGGACCAATTTTCATTCTTCTGTAAGTTTTCTAGTGATGATCAAGGTTCCCTGTGAGTAAATGACCAATATAAGCTTACTCCTGTACATACTCGAGATCCTGACTGCCGATCATGGATTATTGTTCACTTGGCAGGTTATTTAATATTACCTTTGTTAGCCTAGTCTTACACTTTCTCAGTTAAGGTCCTCAATCAATTGTTGCAATGTGTCCCCAGCGTTGCTGAACAGGACAATGTCATCGGCAAGCTGAAGGTTGTTGATATTGCCACCAGCAGTAGTGGGTACAGTGCTAAGAGGCAGGCACGGACAAGAAGAAAGAAGTGCGCGTACTTCTTTCTTCTTGTCCCTGCCTGCCTGTTAGCATTGTACCCACTACTGCTGGTGGAATTTCCCCCCTTCCAAGGCACGTGACAATGAGTGAGTGAGTGAGTGAAATAACTTTTATTACAGGTCCGGCGAGGACGCGAACTCGTCGCGCACCCGGCTAGTCCCACGTCGGGACCGGCAGGTCTAGCCCACCGGCCCGGTCGCGGGCACGCCGGACAGCCAGGATTTGCTTGTCTAGAGCGGGGCTACGCAGAAGCGAGTCCCACTCATCCTTTCTGAACTTGGGGTATCTCGACCCGCACTCCCAGAGCATGTGTGCTAGAGTGGAGGTCTGCCCACAGGATGGGCAGGCGTCGTCGCGATATACGTCAGGGTAAACTTCGTGCAGAACGGCCAGACACGGATATGTGCCGGTCTGTAAAAGTCTAAGCGAAACAGCTTGCGTCCTATTCAATTTGGGATGAGGGGGTGGAAAGACCCTTCTGGACATGTAAAAAAATTTTGTCACCTCGTTGTGAGTAGCGGGAGCATCCCTGTGGCCGTAGGGGGGAGGGGTGTCGGCTCTCCTTACAGAGGAAGCGCGGTCGGTGAGGTCGCGCGCAGCCTCGTGAGCAGACTCATTGAGGTTCGGGGGAGCACCCTCGACCGACCCTACGTGAGCGGGAAACCAGTGAATCGAATGATACGTGAGAGCATCCGGATTGGAGACGCTAAGAAGACGAGCTGCTCGGCGATGCGACCCTTCTGAAAAGCCCTAACTGCCGTTTTGGAATCGCTGTAGATCTCAGACCCACGACCGTCTAGCAGGGCGAGGGCGATGGCGGCTTGCTCGGCGACTTCGGGGTCTGAAGTGCGAATTGAAGCACTATTGGAAAGCTTGCCGCTGGAGTCGACCACGACGACGGCAAAGGTCTTTCCATCGCTGTACTCCGCGGCATCGACGAAGCGTGCTCTGATGCCTTGTTGATAGATATTTTTCAGAATTGCTACTGCTCTCGCCTTGCGTCTGCCCTCGTTGTGGACGGGATGGACGTTTCGAGGCACGGGGGCCACTTCGAACTTGTCTCGAGTGCACCTAGGGATCGGGGTACTGACCCTCGAAGATACCACAGGAGGGTAACCCAGCTCTTCGAAAATGCGTTTACCTGCCTCTGTGGTGGTGAGGCGGGCGAGTTGCGCGCGTTCTTGGGCTTCGGCAATCTCCTCGGCGGTGTTGTGTACCCCCAGCTTGAGGAGATCTTCAGTATGGGTCCTAATGGGTAGCCCGAGAGCCCTTTTCACTACTTTGCGGATGCGAGCATTGAGCTTGTCTCGCTCCGCTCTGAGCCAGTTGTGCATAGAAATCGTGTACGTGAAGTGGCATAATACGAAGGCGTTGATAAGGGTGAGGAGATTGGCTTCCTTCATGCCTCTGTGTCTGTTTGCGATTCTGCGAACGAGGCGGAAGGCGTTGTCCGTCTTTGCGATGATCTTGCGGAGAGCCGTTCCGTTCCCGCCGTTGTATTCGACAAACATGCCCAGGACCCGAATGACGTCGACCCTGGGTATCACCCCTCCATCACAAGTGTGAAGACAGATGCTGCTTTCGGAGACTGGCTTCCAATCGTTGGGTCTTCTTCCCTTCTCTTTTCTGTAAAGCACAAGCTCCGACTTGGCGGGGGAGCACCGAAGTCCGGTGGGGCGGAGATACTCCTCGATCACGTCGATCGCCTCCTGCATGGCTTCTTCGACTCTGCCCTCGCATCCCACGGCGCACCGGATGGTAATGTCGTCGGCGTAGATGGTGTGCTTGACGTCCTCAACGCATGCCAACCTCTCGGAAAGACCAATCATACAGATGTTAAATAGTGTGGGGGAGATTACGGCGCCCTGAGGAGTGCCCCGTGCTCCGAGGGGCACATCTTCGGAGCGGAAGTCTCCAATGCGAAGCTTGGCCTTCCTGTCCGTTAAAAAAGAGCTGACGTATCTGTGGAATCTGGAACGGAGACCTAGGTCTGAAATGGTCTTGACGATGAAGGCGTGGAGCACGTTGTCGAAAGCCTTCTCGAGGTCCAGACCGAGCAGAGCCTTGACGTCTCTGGAACGGCCGTCCACGATCTGATGCTTGATTAGTTTCATTGCATCCTGCGTCGAGAGTCCGGCGCGGAACCCGATCATGTTGTACGTGTAAACGTCGTTGTCTTCGAGGTACCCGTTGAGTCTGTTCAGGACGACGCGCTCCATGACCTTGCCGACGCAGGAGGTTAGAGAAATCGGCCTCAGGTTCTCGATGTTCGGGGCCATGCCGGGCTTGGGAATGAACACCGTGCAGGCCGACTTCCATTCTGCAGGAACCACGCCACTCTTCCAAGACTCGTTGATCTTTTCGGTGAGAAAGACAATCGACGGGTCGTCGAGGTTTCTCAACATTCTGTTGGTGACTCCGTCCGGACCCGGCGCAGACTTGCGGTTGAGCGCGAATATGGCATGTCTGACCTCGGCAACGGAGAAGTATTCGTCCAGCTCGGGGTGAGGAGGGCCTCGGTAGTCAGGGAGTTGGGTCGCCGGATCGCCGTCGCGCCGGATGGGAAGGTACTTCTGAATGAGCTTGGAGACGAGTACATCGACCGTGTGACACCTGGTGGCTTCGTGAAGGGCCCGGGCCAACGTATGCTTCTGATTTGACTTGGAGCCGCTTTCGTCGAGAAGGTGCTTCAGCATACCCCAGGACTTGCCATTGCTCATCTGTCCGTCAATGGATTCGCAGAGCTCGTCCCACTGCTGCTGGCATAGCGCTTTACAGTGGTCATCGATGACCTTGTTGAGCTCCGAGATTTTCTTTCGGAGTCGGCAATTGAGCCTTTGACCCTTCCATCGACGGAGCAGGGCGTTTTCGGCCTCGATGAGATGGGCGAGTCTGCTGTCCATTCGCTCGACGTCGAGATCAGTTTCCACTTTCTTGGTGGCCGCGGAAGCGTCGTTGCGGATGCATTCGCACCATTCTTCGAGGCTGGTGGGTTCCCTGGCTCTCCCGGGTTCTTCCCGAATCTTGCGAAAATGGTCCCAATCGACGAACGTGAATTCCCTGACCCTACTCCGAGCCACCTTGAAGTGGGCCTCGAGAATGTAGTGGTCGCTGCCAAACTCCATGGCGGTGTTCTCCCAGCCCACGTCCTCCACGTTCTTGACGAAGGCGAGGTCGGGTGTCGTGTCCCGGGTGACGGAGTTGCCGATGCGCGTGGGAAAAGCTTTGTCCGTGACCAGAGTGAGGTCCATCTCGTTGGCGTCTTGCCACAGGTTGCGCCCCTTGGTAGTGTCGTAGTGGCACGTGACAATACATTCGCTGTTGATCATCGCCCCTGATCCTTCCCAATTTACATACTTCTTCTAAGCATGCAATTATTATAATTGGAGCGATTCTGTCTCCTAGCCTAACCCTTTTCTCGGTAAGTATTTTTACGCTTTTCTTTTGGGGTAATTAAAACATGTGAAGCCAGAACTATCACTGAGGCAGGGTCGAAGCCTGAGAAGTTGCGGATACGCGAGCTGTGGCTGAAGGCAAATATGGAAGTTACACATAAATGAAATAATTATTGAGTTGTCAGCCGAATGCTTCGAGTGCCACGGCCTTGATGCGAAGTTCGTTCAGTCCTTCAGTACAATCCCTACGATATGCACTTACACTGCTAATTACATACAAATGTCGTAGCTTTGTCCAGACGCGCCGAATTAAATGATCGAACTGTGCGCCGCCGGGAGAGCGCACAAGGCAGCATATTTCGAGCGACGTAAATGCTGACCTTGCTGATACGACGCGTTTTAGTTACCGCGCTTAGCGTCGGGCATGCTTCATATTGTTCAATTCGCGATACCACGCCACTGTGGCCGGATTTTTCACGCCGTTGACCTGACTACTGCGCAGCAGGAGCTGAGCACCGTAAGACTGTCGCCGGCTGGACGAAAATTCTTACGCTGGATTCACAAACTGCGACGATGGGTTTCTTGCGTGAGAGTAAGTAAGAGGAGGAAACTATAGAAAGAACATCGCACGAAGCGACTGAAAGACGTGAGTGACGTCATTACGCCCAGGACTTATGTTAGTGTGGGGTTTAGAATAAGCATCTTCAACCAATCATAAGACGACGATGCCTGCCGTCTACTCTCGGCGCTGGAAAAATTAATAATCCGCAGCCCTATGAGCAAGAGAAAAGTCAAACTAGAAAAAATAAAGATAAAATTGGGCTCCGAATACATCAGTGACAAACTTGACGGTTGTCAGGGACGGACACTGCTATTATGTTTGCTAACATCTAAAACAGTGTCATGACGAGTATGAAAATTCAGGTTACAGCGCGCATACAGGAACACCGCTTAGCAGACATCAGGCAGAAGTTCGCCGCACATCATTAATGTTACTACCTTCCACAGCAGCGCACGCTCAATGCAATTATGCACTCAAACAGCTAAATCCACTTTGAGATGACAAATCAAAGCGCGTCACAATGATGTAAGCAAGCGTCATCCTCGGCAATCAGTTGTGGCCTCTGGCCAATCAGCCGCAACAGCGCGTTCTAACACTTAGCTGCGTCAGCTCGAGCGGCACAGATAGACATAATGATGTTCGTAAGACTGCTACAGCCCTATCGTAGAAATGTCTTCTTAAGTCGTCATCTGCGACGGCTGCTTAGGTTTTGTCAATCGACTCACGCTTACTACTGGCGGAAGTACGGAAGTTCGCACCTGTGCTACCCTTACAAATACGAATTTTTTCGACTACAGTGCTCGTCTTTGCAGTGGCTGGCATCGCAAGCTTGCTGATCTTACGAACAGTTTTAGCTTTGTGAATACGGTTATTTCGTAAGATTTTTCTGACGCCAAAATTTGTTCGAAAGTTCCCTTAGTGAATTCCGCCCCTCGTTTTGAAGTTACGCAATGAAGGTTGGGACAAGACAAAGTTGCCTTCGAGAAATAAGAATTCCCAGGAATACAATTGCTTCGGAATAGGAATTGTAAATAATACTTGTCTTCTATTAACGAATAATAGTTCATTTCAGCCTTTAATCGATTATTCTCTTTCGATAGAGGGTTTTTCATTGAATAATTAATAATCGAAATTTTAGCCGCGCAGTTTTAAAAAGGCTGAAAGAAATTTTCGAGTTTTGTAGGACCATATTTTATTGTTTGAGAGGTGGAACCAAGTGTGAAACACACGTGTATAAACGTTTAATAACGGATAATCTTCAACTTAACCCGCCGTTGTTGCTTAGTGACATGATGCTGCGTACGAGGTCGCGAGATCGAACCCCGGCCACGGCGGCCGAATTCCGATGAGGGTGAAATGCGAAAACACCCGTGTACTTAGATTTAGGTGCAGGTTAAAGACCCCACGTAGTCCAAGTTATTCCGAGGCCCCCAATATGGTGTGCCTCATAGTGAGATCGTGGTTTTGCCTCGCAAAACCCACAATTTATTTATTCTAATCTTGAACTTGTTAAGGACTAAATATAGTTGGCATTAGCGCCTCTTGAAAAGATCAGCAATATATGTTGTAAAATGACACTCTGTTCAGAATTAAATAATATACATTACACTAGTTAATCCCTGTACACTACAGTTAAACAAGAAATAACAAATAGCCAAAGTGAAAGGTGAAGTCCAACCTAAATATGCAAGAAATTGCAGTATACAGAGGAGAAAATAAAATCACTGGTTTAAGATTATAAACCACAATCTCTCTTCTATAGAGCAAAGGAATGTCACTTGGCTTTGATGTTTGGCTGAAACAGAGGCCTTCTTTGAATGACTACAAAACCATGGAGCATACGAGAATAGAGGCTCGGTTGCTACAGATTTGTTGGAAACGAAATGAGCTACATCGCTGTGACAAAATACATGCTCCAAACCGGCGCGCATCCTGTGCCGCGTCTTTAGTGAACTGGGAGTGGCACGACGATCAACGACTCGGTTGCTATACTATGCCTTGAACTGCGAGGACGTCTTAAGCCAGAGGTTTTCGGTGGCGTGGTGGCGTTTGGTGTGTGGTGTGTGGGAAGAGAGCGGAAGCGCTTGGCTCCGTGTCACTCGGAAAAACAGTGGACAGTCGCTCTACCATAGCCGCACAGTCACTACCAGTGCGTCGCCATTCCAGTATGATTTCAAAATATTAGCATCACTCCTGTCGAACAGGCCTAATCGATCAAGTCGATTAAATCAAAGGTGGACATGAATGAAGATTAATAGCCTTATGGGATACACTTAATCAATTTATCATTCATCGATATTACCAACCGTACTTCGGCATAGTTGTTCATTACTTACAGAAATGAACTGCACTGGGCGAGCAAGGATGTAGAAAAAATAACACATACGATTGGGGACTAGCCAGTATTCAGTCAGCGAAGCTTCATCAGGCACAATCATAGTACGCACATATTGTCGCAAAAACTTCTGTATAAGCCATGATCTCAATGACCGATTTGAGCAAGCTAGCAAGACTATGCGCACTAAATAAGAGGAAAGAAGAAGGAGCATTCGCCAAGAAGCATACTCACTGGATCCGCTGTAATATAGTAGATTTGTCTTGCCTGTACGAGAGCCTCTATAGTACACAGAGCATGCGGCTCTATTATGAGGACAGAGAAACGCCGCTTGACAGGATGGAATATGGCACCACACTTCAAAACAAAGAAGTAACACGGGAATGAATAGCGCTCGTCGCTCGTATTTGCTTATTCCGGTGTTACGTCCTTGTCTCGAAGTACGCTGCCATATTTCATCATGACTGACCAACTAGCCCACCAGTACGTCTAAATCACTAGTAAAAAGATGATGCTTGTGGACATCAGGCCTCTACAATGAGAACAGCTGTACGGCCTGCTGACACCTAATTTTGGCATCATACTGCAAAGGGATTTGAGAGGAGGGGTTTAGATGCATCCTTTAAAGCAAGAGTCTTGGACAAATGTTTACTGTCGTATATGCTTGTGTCCCAGAAGGAGGAAGTCGTTGGGAGAATGAAATTCGCAATGCCGGCAAAACAAGTCGTGACTTCATTGAATTTCCACAAGGCTTGCGAATTGTTCTGGCTTCTCAGTAGTTCATGTGAAGTGAGCCCCTCGGGAGCTAATTGAAGTGAGTTTGTGCAGGGCTGTTGACTGACTCTTCCATTTCTTTCCACCTAACAATTTTCTTTCAGCTGTCCTAACCCCTTTGTGAAGTTATGATTTTATTTTCTGCGCTGTTAATATTGCTATTTCAGGTTTTGATACCTATTTTCTGCTCTGAGTTTTATGTAACAATATTGCCTCTATTGTGCAATGGCGAGTGTATTGAACATACGTTTCGATGCTTCAAATCGATGATCACCTTGCTTGCTTGTCTTATTGTGATTAGCAATATTTAGCAAGTTCATCCAGTTTTAGGTATGTGTGTTACTGCCTAACCTCTTTCACGTCAACTTGGGACACTCGGTAATGAATGCTCTAATGGGTAGAGCATCGCGCTAGTGTGCTGAGGGAACCACATTTGAAAAGTGCTGTCAGGCATGTTCTATAGCAAAACGCATTCTTTGGGAACTTCAGGCAGTCTGCTGTACTTTTTTTGCTCATTGGTAATTTTCCATCATGACAAAAAGCGGGCCTCCGTAAAGTCATGTCTACGTCTTGACTGCAAGTCTTGCTATTTTAGTAAGAATTTAATTGCTGCCACAAACACAAAGCGTGTTTAGAAAATACATAACGGTTGAAATCAAAAGGAATAAAGCGCAACTCGTGATACTTTCACAATGCAATTACAGTGGGAAACGGTGCTTAGCTACAGAAAATCTAAAAAAATGTAGCTATTGAATATTTCTTCAGGCTTAATGAGCTATGCATGCAAGCTTTGTTATGGGTGAATAAATTTCTTCAGGCTTAATGAGCTATGCATGTAAGCTTTGTTATGTGTGAATAATACAGGCAATATTGGCGCGCGACTGTCTATTCGAGGAACTTTGCGTGTATTCGTGGGATTTTAGGCTGCAGCTCGTAGGCGCCTGTTCCAGTGGCGAGTGTCGGCTTTCCCGGCGTAGCGGAGCGAACGAGCACAGCAAAAGATCACAGCGAACGCGGCACGCAGCGGGAATGAAAAAAAGTAGCGAGAGAGATGAGGCGCGAGAACGAAAGTAGAGAGGAGGGTGCATTGGAACCATTAGGTGGAAAGCGGAGGAGGGTATGGCGAAAGCGCGAGAAGAAAAGCGTAGTGCGGCGGCTGTGCTACTACGTTGCCAGAGTAGCGCGCGTTGTTTGGGATGTCTGTCAGCGGCGGCTTCTATAAATTGCACCCATGCGCCTCCCAGGCGCTGGCTCTCGCGATGTACAGATTAGCGAGGCAGTCGCGTCACACTTTGCAATCTGCCGCACGAGACCGATTGTCCGCGCCAGCCAATTTACCGCGAAATAAAAACACGTATACAGCTGCGCTCCAACTTCAGATTAGAGAGTATCGTAATTATCGGTGAATTATTCCACGCTCGGAAAAAAACTTTTATGTAGCACGCATTGGCAACAGAAAGCTGTATCGGGAGTTTTTCAGGGTGCCATACAATTTTTTCATTGCCGCTTTTCATCAAATCATAATATTTGAGAAGTTGATTACATAATTAGGCTTAATTATATAACTAGCGGAATGCAAAAAACCTCTGCATCTCAAAACGACAGTAAACAACATTACTTTTGTTCTGTCCAGCTACGTGCCATTTGCACACTTTTAAATCTTGGTGCAGATATTTGGGACACCCTGTAGAACACAGACAAATACCCCCACACACAGCTTGGACTCACCAAGTATACAGAAAGAAGGCGGAGTTATTAGGCTTTTGCATAGATTCTCCGTATCTGGTGACGTTTTCCAATGTGCGACGGCCATCTAGCGTTTTGTTAGTGTCAAAATACACAGTCAAATTATTATTCTGCAAAGGAAATATAAAATGAGACATATACTTAGGTAATGCTGCTATATGGGATCGTTCATTGTTCCATTCAAAATAATGTTTCACGGGCTAAATAAATCGGGACACAGTAGAAGACATCGACGTCATTAACGGCAGACTATACTAAGAAGCAAGCGTATAATCGCGGTAAAGCCTCCACCACTTAGCACATGACACATGAAAGGGTGAACGTTTCAGTTTATTTGTACATCTCGACAAGGTTATATTTTGTAAACATAAAACATTCTGTTGAGGCACACGATGTCTTGTTTCCGTGCCAGTACAACGCCTTTCTTTTCGTAAATTGAATTTTTACAGTTGGGTTTACCGCTCAGCCTCTCTAAAAACCTCAATAGATCATTTGTCACAATTTGGTTAGTTCATGTTAATTTTTAACAAATTAAAGCCTCTATGTACAGGGAAGGCAGCCTTAAACTAAACGTACCGGTTAGTGACAACACTATCAAAACACGGGCAGTGCTTACAGCCAATGACTTACAGGGACGCCAACCTCATTGTATCTTTCCGTGGCTCCTATAATCACACTGCCTCCAACATCAACACAACTCTTCAAGCCACCTTCATGTTCATTATTTGTGCCCATGACTGGTCATGCGTCGAAGAAAACACGCTTTAACACGTCTACCATGAGCAGAAGTGATCATTTCGTGGACGCCAGCGACATCGGTATTTATGGTCTCTCCAAAGAAAAAGGAAGTTAGCCATAGTGACGAGTACAAATATTTGTCGGGAATAAAAAAAATCTAAACTGTGCCGTGAACAACACTTAGATGAAATTGACAGAGGGAGTTGAACCGACAAAACGAGCAGGCATGGACGATCCACTGAATGGGATATCAACCGAAGGCGGTTGTAACGGTGGCAGAGTTAGAACGACTGTGTAAAGAACGAAGGCACAATGGGAGCGCAACACGGAAAGCAGCCACGGCTGCAAAGGCACTGCAGCAACACTACACCAGCACTGTCACAACACTGCGAACAGCATTGCAACAACGCATATATTGTACAAAACAACACCATTTGTAAACACAGGACTATGGGAATGCGCACAACCAACATTCCACGTTGAAGAAATAACCTTGAACTCGGCTGCGCAACACTTGAAACGGCGAAGCTGGGCGACCATAGCCCAGCATTTTCCGGAAGTAGGCGCGAACTTTTTATCTTGTTACTCATGATGATGATAATTTATTTTCGTACGTCTCGGACTTACAGACGTCAGTGCGCGTTGCATAGCGCAGCTTGCAACACCGACACAGCGTTCCAATGCCGACACCGCGTTTCAGGAGACCCGCTCCGTGAATGCGTCTCTCTCTGGCTTTCATAGCGCGCAAAACCTCTTCACCTCACAGAGCACGAGCTGTGGACGAAGACGACGACGCTCGAACGCAATCATATGGTTCGCATAAATGCATGCTCTGCAGGCGTGGCTGTATAGCACTTTGGATCCCTTATTGGCGTGTTCTTGAAGAGAAAATAAAAACGAATGCCGAAACCGATCAAATGCTTTAGCGAGGTCAATCTGGAGCATTGCAAGTTGATCATAAGAACGTGAACAGTACTCAAGAGTCGTGCGAGTGACGTGTTAGTTTGTATGGAACCGCTTTTGATACAACATGTTTGATGAAGACCAATATGAATTGAAATCACTACCTGCAACCGATTTGACAAATATTTAGTAAAAATTTTGTACTCACTGTTTAACAATGTAATCGGTCCATAACCCTCTACAGAACGTAATTTTTCTCTGTCGGTACTTTTAGGTATTAACCCTGTGTGGCTTTTTTGAAAGACTGTGGTAAATCCTCTAACTCAAAGCTTGCTAAAAATATCTTTAGTAGGATAGGCGTAAGAATGGAGTTAAAGCTTTTATAAAATTCACCCGAAATACCATCGGGACCGGGAGTTTTAGACATGGGTAACTGATCAATGGCAACCTCTACCTCCTGCAGAATAGCAGCTTGCTGGGCTAGTTGGTTCATTGCAACTCGTGTAACAGCGCGAAAAATAACAAGGAAGGGACGACAATACTTTTCACTCTGTCTCTATTGTCGTCCCTTCCTTGTTATTTTTCGCGCTGTTACACGAGTTGCTCTACCTCCTGTTTAGTAAAGAGACCGCTAATGACTGAACAGTGTTCATCAGTTAGAAGAGTTTAAAGACGCAAAGTACTGTTGAAGCTTGGTATTCTGGTATCCAGAAGCATTACTGAAGAGCGCCGAATAGCAGTCTTCGAATTGAGACACAATATCACTCGTGTCAGTTACTAATGCGACTTTAGAATACTTGTCGGTAATAACTTTCGCAGAACCGTGGTGGCGTTCATCAATCAAAGCTTGACGGGTCGGTTTCTCATAAAGCAAGGCGCGGTTATTACGTGACCGAACACGGGTGGCTCTTTGGCGCACTGCGTCAAACTTTTGCAAGTCGCATTTCACGTTTGCAATGTCAACAGCGTACGTTCCAGGAGATCCACATTCAAGCTCATAAACGCTATAAAGACTTTTCAACAATTGCTTCTCTTCATATTTTGTGTAAAATGACTTAATAGAACCAAGTTCAATGGCAACTGATCTGATTTATTGCTTTAAAAGCTCCGATGCTGCGAATAGTGGCAAATCAAGAGAGAAGCACTTTTTCAGTGCTAAGCATACCTCATCAGTGAAAATTTTATCACCAATTATAGATGAATTTACCTTCCAGAGTGCCCACCGAGGTCGAAAACTAGCATGAGTGTCTCCGCCTAGTCACGTAGTTACCATGCAGTGGTCGGCGAACGAAATAGGGTGAGTTTTGCATAGGACACTTCTAGAAATCAACGATGACGAAACATATATATATATATATATATATATATATATGTACGATCAAGTCTAGAATGTGAACTTGCTTGAATGTGCGTATATGAACAAGACATTTGTCCCGATGCTCCTATATCTATGTGGCCCACATTTTCAGTTATGTTAAATAGCACTTCACTACTTTTGTCTTGACAAATGTTACGTCATGAGCGGTCATTCACGTCGCACATGCAGTTGAAGTCTTCTAAGAGAACAATATTACGGTCGCAATTCAGTAAATGAGCTAGGTTTTAAAATAAGGCAATTTGTTTTGCGGAATCATTGAATACATAAACGGTAACGTTGCGCCATGGTACGCTACGCAAGAAAATATCACAGGACATCCACCGCCCTTCAGAGTTTACATTATCAGTGAAGGCGGTGCGGAAGGGTCTTCCTCAGAAATAAAAGACAACCTGCCGATAACCCAACACCATGAGACACACAAACATTATACTCGGACAAAATGGGCTCTAATGCCCTTGCAGTGTCCTCAACACTTTCAATCTTTGTCTCCTGAAGGGCGACAAAGTCGAGTCGTTTACAAGATAACAGTCGGCGTAGCTGCAACAGCTTCTGACGGGACCGAAGCACTAGTAGATTAAGTGTTGCGAGAGCGCCATGTTGCCTACACACCGTTTCTTGTCATTGCTGCATGAAAGCGGGTGCGGAGAGCGAAGGAAATTCCTCTCCTCCTCCAACACCAGGCCTTCTAGATCTTGACCGTCGGTGCCTCTCCTTATGTTTGGGTGAACGTCGGCGACGCTGTTGTCTGGAAGTGTTGGGCGTGCTGTTCTCTTCACTCGACACGGAGGTTGTCGAGACACGGCGCTTCAGCAAAGTGTTGTTGGAATGTGTGTTCTCCATAGGGGTAGGACACTGGTTCGGTAGCCGAGCAGTGGCGGTTTCTGCAACTGGAATATCTTCTTTGGCGAGTTCGCTGCTAACTGCCTCAACGGGCTCTCGCTTCTAACTTTCCTTTGTTGCCTCTTCCACAGGCTTCGACTGTGCTGTTGTGTTCTCCTCAGTCGATGCTGTTCCGCTAACTTCTGCGCCAACTCTTGGCGGTATTTCGCTGGCGTCAGCTGGCAGATCTCCCGTTGCATCTAGGACTTCTGGGATATCCATGATGTGTTCTTGCAGTGCGTCATCTGAAGGTGTTGTGCGATGTCGCAGCTTGTCAGCATACATTACTACACAGTCTGCAGTCGTGTGCCCAAAGCATCGGCAATCATCGCACCTAGGCGAGCGACAGTGACGGCGAATGTGACCAACTTTGTGACAGCGAAGGTACAGTGGTGGTATTCCAGGGATGAGTAGAAGACTTTGTATGCCGCAGACTGTCCATAAGTGTGGGATATCGGCGACACTGACTCCATCAGCAAGTGATAGAACAACATCTGGATTGAGAGCTCATTTTTTACATATCTGATACTTTCCAGCTTTCCTTGGATATTGACAGTACTTTCCCGAAAGTCCGTGGTGCCTCGCCTATGTAAGCAACCTCTAAAGGTTCGGGAAGCCATAGCATCTTAATCTTCACTTCCGCCGGCTCTGGATCAATCACAACGCATCTCTTAAACTTAACTAGCAATTCACCGCAGGCGACTAATCTGGCCTTCGCAGACGGCGATTTGCATGTCACCATCCAGACGTGGCACATCTGGAATTGCCCGATTGAGCTTATTTCTCTAAAGTCTATAATCTTCCGGAGAGCACCTCTAAAGTGTTGAGCACGATATGGAAGCCCGGCGAGGTCAGCATGTAGAAAAACGGAGTCGGTGACGAGCTCACGAGTTGGGAGACGAGGTAGGACGATAAGACAGTCACTACTGCTGGCTTGAGCCTGGGCAGCACCTCGGCCAGAGGCCGATTGATCTTTGTTAGTGGAGGACATCAAAGCGCGACCAATTGGACCACCGTCTTCTTCTTCTTCTGCAGTGCTAAATGGCGTTCGACTTTGTTATAGTGATTGTACAACTCGCTTTGTTGTCAATGGTAGCCTCTGAAATCCCGTCCAGATCGGTTATTCCGTGAAACAAGGATGCCCTATGTCCCCGCTCCTCTTCGCCCTTTACTTAGAACTACTCTGAGCATTTTGAAATGCAGCATCATTCGTGGTTTTAATATTCTAGGTAATGAGGTAAAAGTGTTAGCATACGCTGATGATAGCGCATTCTTCTGCAAAGACGAGCCCAGCATCGATAAAACTCCTTCTATCATAGAAGAGTTTGGTTCTGTCTCCGGTGCGCGGACGAATAGCACTAAGAGCTCAGGGCTATGGTTTGGATATTGGGCTGTTACACCATCACGTTATGCTGGCATTGAGTGGTCCTGTGTGCCACCTAAATATCTAAGAGTTTCACTGCATGCCTACAAGTTCAGTGCACACTACTGGTGAGAGCGCGTTCCAGCCCTCCAGCGCTACACAAATACCTTTGTCCCGCACCGTCTTTCAATATATGGAAGAGCACAAGCCTGCAACATGTTTTTGGCAACCGATGTTTTCTATGTCTTTCAGTTTCTTCACTGCGCAAGGCTTTCCATTCAGCGTTTTCACAGGGTTTTTCTACGTTCATATTGGTCTTCCAGTTTTGAACCTATGAGACGCGACATTTTTAGACAAGTGAGTGCTGGAGGGTTAGGGTTGGTGCATTTGTATGTGCGACAGTTAGTCTCGCGCTTTCTTTTTTTCGGGATTGCTCTCATCCGGTATTACCAGCTTTCTTGCAGGTTAACCTGGTTCATGTCCTGCCAGAATTGGTGGTGTCCTCAAATTAAATTTCTAGACCTTTTCTATGGGGGCTTATGCGTGAGGTTTATTTTTCTCTTTCTTTTCTGACTGTTCGCTTTTCTAAAGATTATTTGTTCACTGTGTCACGAAAACACCTTTACAATGATTTATTATCGATGTTGTTCCCACCGCCGTTATATCGATCCGTATACATCACATTACTAGGACATAATGTGCTTGCAAGAGTGCGCAAAATGCCAGTTCCCCCTTCTACAAAAACCTTTTTTACAAATTGCACACTGAAACCTTGCCCGTTAAAACATGGCTTCAGAAAAAGAATGTTTTCGTTTCGTCAAATAACTGTCGCTTTTGTGACGTGCCTGAGACCAATGAACGCTGTCTTATTGTTTGTAAAGATATCATTTTATTTTGGGATGTTATCCATAGAAATTTTCAAAAATATTTTGATCTAAATTCTCACAGTATCCGATATCTTGTTGCTCTGCGTGATGATGTTCCATTCGATATGTTTTTACTGATAGGCCTGCACACCCTATGGAAAACTCGTATGCAAGACCGAAATGCAAAAAGAACAATTTCCTCAAGATCGCATTTCGCTCTGAGGACCATGCACTTAAAGGACATTTACGACCAACAAGAATGTCAGTCGGATTGGTATCCACTTTTGATTAGGCGTTTAATTTCACCTTTCAAGATTTTGTTGTTATGGACGGTGTAGCTGTGTGTGACGTTTTCTTTATATGGACTGCTCCTTGACGTGTGATTACCTGGTGTTCATATTATTGTAAATAGTTCTTGTACATACAACATTTCATTCATTGTAATTGTAAAGGCGTTTATTAGACACCAGCCGTTTGGGCCGTCCGTTGTTTGAAGGTCCGAGCTCTCAGCACGAGTGGCGTTTCTCGAGGAAAGCGCAGGAAGGATCGACCCACTAGAAAGCGCTGGAGAGCGTGACCCGCTATGGCGTTCGTATTCTTCGCTACAATCACCCCCGGGAGCGAAGAGGGAGCCGTCGGGCGACCTAACAGCTGGTCACTATGACAGGGTCACAGTAGGGCTTCAGGCGCTCGACGGTGACAGTGTCGCGTCCACGACAGCGCATGTCCGCAAAAGGTTCAACTGTTTCGATCACGTAGTTGACGGGAGATGTGCGTTCGACAATATGGTAGGCGCCTTCATACTTGGGCACTAGTCTAGATGAGAGAGCAGCTGTAGCGGAAGGAATCGAAAGCCAGACAAGCGCTCCAGGAAGGAAGGTGGGTGCAGAAGTGGTGTCACCGCGTGTGCTCTTCTGCCGCTCTTTGTCAGTGGATGTAAAAACCCGTGCGAGATCGCGGCACTCTTCAGCATGTCTTGCCGCTTCAGAAATGGGCGCACATTCAGATGCATCCGGCCGGCACGGCAGAATTGTGTCGATGGTGTGCGACGGGTGCCGACCATACAGTAAGAAAAATGTGAGAAGGCAGTGTTGCTCTGAATGGCAGTTTTATACGCGTAAGTTATACAAATGGCAGAATGACGTCCCAATTAGTGTGGTCGGAGGCGACGTACATACCAAGCATGTCCCTGAGCGTACGATTGAAGCGTTCTGTAAGGCCATTGGTTTGGGGGTGGTACGCCACAGTTGTGCGATGAACAACGTGGCCCTCCTTGAGAATGGCTTCGACGACTTCGGACAGGAAGACACGTCCGCGATCACTAAGCAGTTCCTGGGGTGGCCCATGTCGCAGGATGAATCGTCGAAGCAAGAAGGAGGCAACATCGCGCGCTGTAGCTGCCGGTAGGGCGGCAGTTTCGGCGTATCGCGTCAGGTGGTCTACGGCCACAATGTCCTAGCGATTTCCAGCCGACGTCAAGGGAAGGGGCCCATACAAATCAATGCCGACGCGTCCAAACAGCTGGGCAGGGCAAGGTAAAGATGACAGACCGGCTGGCGAAAGGCGGGGAGAAGATTTCCGGCGCTGGCAATCGGGACAAGAGCGAACAAACTTGTGAACGTAGCTGTACATCCCGCGCCAGTAATACCGCTGTTGAAGGCGCTGGTAAGTCTTGAAAACTCTGGAGTGTGCACACTGTGGGTCAGCATGAAAAGCTGCGCATACTTCGGAACGCAGACTGTGGGATACCACTAACAACCACTGGCGCCCGTCGGGTTTATAATTGCGTCGGTGCAGCAGGTTGTCGCGAATGGCAAAATGACGTGCTCGGCGACGCAACGTGCCAGTGCTTGGTTGTGCCGACGAACTAGAAAGCAAGTTTATAAGAGAGGCAATCCAATGATCCTTGCGTTGCTCAGAAGCGATGGTGTTAAGGTCGAGTGAAGAAACAATAATCTCAGGTAGTGAGGAGCAGGCATTGTCAGGCAAGGGAGAGCGCGAGAGGGCGTCGGCGTCACAATGCTGGCGTCTGTTGCGGTACAGCACCCGGACATCGTAGTCCTGCAGGCGAAGTGCCCATCGAGCAAGACGGCCCGAGGAGTCCTTCAAGGACGACAGCCAACATAGTGCATGGTGGTCCGTGACTACATCAAATGGACGACCATATAAATAAAGCCGGAACTTAGAGCCCAGTTGATGGCCAAGCATTCTTTTTCCGTCACAGTGTAATTTGTCTCGGCTTTCGTAAGCGTACGACTTGCATAAGCGACGACATATTCAGGAAACCCTTGTTTGCGTTGGGCAAGAACCACACCGAGGCCGACGCCGCTGGCATCTGTGTGCACCTCAGTATGAGCTGTCGGGTCGTAGTGGCGCAAAATTGGCGGAGACGTAAGTAGATGCCGGAGCTTCGTGAAAGCTTCATTGCACTGGGATGACCACGAAGTGAGGGGCCCGTTGCGTGACAGCAGTTTCGTCAGGGGTGAGATGATGGCGGCGAAATTGCAAATAAAGCGTCTGAAATACGAACACAGACCAATGAAACTGCGCAATTCTTTGACAGGCGTTGGCTTAGAGAATTCGGCGACGGCCCGAAGTTTGGCTGGATCTGGGAGTATCCCATCCTTGGATACGACGTAACCGAGGATTGTCAGCTGCCGAGCAGCAAATCGGCACTTTAGGTTTAGTTGTAGGCCAGCGTTTGTTAAGCACGTCAAAACACACCATAGGCGCTTAAGGTGTGTAGTGAAGTCCGGTGCAAAAACAACGTCGTCGAGATAGCACAAGCATGTGTACCACTTCAAGCCGCGCCGTGTCCATCATGCGTTCAAATGTTGCGGGCGCATTACAAAGTCCAAAAGGCATTACGTTAAATTCGTATAAGCCGTCGGGTGTTACCAAAGCTGTCTTTGGCCGATCGGCGTCTGCCATGGGTACTTGCCAGTACCCTGAGCGCAGTTCTAAAGACGAAAATAATTCTGCGCCCTGTAGACTGTCAATGGCGTCATCTATGCGAGGGAGA
This sequence comes from Dermacentor silvarum, assembly GCF_013339745.2. NCBI lineage: Eukaryota > Metazoa > Arthropoda > Arachnida > Ixodida > Ixodidae > Dermacentor > Dermacentor silvarum. The sequence goes on along the minus strand of NC_051162.1, from coordinate 101,697,938 downwards.
GGGTACTCGTCCTTGTGTGTGATCTTGTTGAGGCCCCGGTAGTTGACACAGAGCCGCACAGAACCATCTTTCTTCGTAACGAGGACGACAGGGGATGCCCATGGACTGTTGGAAGGTCGTATCACCGCGCGGCGAAGCATGTCGTCGACTTGTTCATTGATTACACGACGCTCTGCAGAAGATACACGATACAGTCGTTGCCGCAATGGCGGTTGCGAGCCAGTGTAGATACGGTGCGTAACAGTGGATGTCCAGCCTAGGGATGTTTGCCCGACATCGAAAGAAGAGCGAAATTCTTCTCAGAGGCACAAAAGTTGAGATCGCTGGACCAGCGTAAGGTCACCGGCGATAGAAGAAGCGAACACATCACTGGACGGTCCCTCACAGGCAGAAATAGCAGTGAGCGCACTAGAACTAGCGCAGTAATGGGCATCGGGGAGGTCTATAACTTGCACGTCTTCCATCGCTTGTACATGGCCGAGACATTGCCCTCGGAGGAGCATCACAGAGTATGGAAACGGGTTGCAAACAAAAATGGTGCTGCAGCCCTGTTTGATGGCCGCTGTCGCAAAAGGTAGCAGCAGGTCTGTCCGGGTGAAAAGCGGTCAGATGGAGACAGTGCAACAGCGTGGGAGAGGCCGCTGCAGTACATGGGCACGACCGTTGACGTTTCGGGAGGAACGTGGGTGTCGTCTTGAACAAGTAGCTTCCTCAACAGCGAAGTATTGTCTTTGAGCGGAAAATCTAACGGCAGCGAGAGTTCCATATCGGCCCGTGCGCAATAGATAATGGCATTGTGGCGCGAGAGGAAATCCCAGCCGAGGATAACGTCATGAGAACACGAGGTGAGGATAACACGAGGTGAGGTCAATAACAACACGTGCAGCGCAAGCCGCTAAGGGGTGGATATGCTGAGCACTGGCTGTGTGGAGGGAAAGTCCAGAAAGGGGCGTCATGACTTTCCGAAGTAGGCGGCAAAGCTTGGCGTCCATAACACATACGGCGGCTCCAGTGTCCACGAGTGCAGATGCGCGAACACCGCCAATAAACACTTCGATCACATTTGAAGGACTGCGTTGAGGACTTTCACGTTTCGACGGTGCCGCAGCCCTTGCCTCTTGGACTGCGACGATTAGTTTTCCTCGTCCCGAGTTACGGAACGGGGTCGCATCGGCGACACTGAGCGACGGCGTGGAGACGGTGAACGGCGGGAAGTTGGCGTCGGGCGCAGATTCGGTGGCATAGCCGAATGGGGGTCGGAATATGGACGGTTGAACTGGCTTGTCGCGGCTGATGCGTCGCTAGGCGGCTGAACGCGATTACAATAACGAGCGATGTGACCGGCATGGCCGCACGCAAAGCATATCGGCCGGTTGTCGGAAGTACGCCACCAGTTCGCTGGGGTAGGTCCCATCCATGTAAGAGGTCGCGTAGTACAGGGCGGCTGCTGGTATGACGGCATGGCTGGCTGCGGTCGGCGCCTAGCCACGACGTTGGCATAACCCAGAGGCACATGCAGAGAGAGTGGTTGAGTCCTCGCGACGACTTCAGCGTAGCTGAGTGGTGCATCCGTCGGAACCTGTTGGGGCATGGCGACGATATCAGCGTAGCTTAGTGGAGCGGCCGCAGGAAGATGTTGATGCTGGTCTGGCAAGACCTCGGCGATTTCCTGCTCGATCACGTGACGGAGCGTGGGCATAACATTCGTTGCGGGCTGTTGCACATGGGGTGGCTGAGCGAAGGTTAGCAAGGAAAGCTGGCGTGCAACTTCCTCCCGAACGAACGCTTTCATTTCTGTAAGCAGTGCAGACTGGTCGGAGATGGTGGTCAAACCAGCAATGTGTTTGTTACGCGATGAAGGGCGACGTGTCACCGAGCGCTGCCTTCGTAGCTCCTCGTAGCTTTGGCAGAGAGTAACGATGGCTGGCATGGACTGAGGATTTTTCGCAAGTAGCATGTGGAACACATCGTCTTCGATCCCTTTCATGACATTTCGTACTTTGTCGGATTCTGACATCGTTGCGTTGACTCTTTTGCACAAGTCCAGAACATCTTCAATGTAGCTGGTAAATGATTCACTCGGCTGCTGTGCACGTTCGCGCAAACGCGATTCTGCTCGCAGGTTGCGCACCGCAGGGCGACCAAACACCGCCACCAAAGAAGTTGTAGGAATTAACGTGACGGCGGTGAACGAGCAGTGCTCTCGTTCCTACTGAGAAAGCGGCGAGCCGAGCGGAGGCTGCGATGACCAGCGTCTCAAGCTCCTGGAACAACACTGCGCGTGCCGAGCTTGCGCTTCGAGCAAGCGCTGCGCTTCTTTATTGTTTACTTCCTTGACAGTCGGCGTCAAGGCACCGGTTGGGAGCGCCGACCAAAGCGCCCCGCGTTGCAGTGTCGGTGGGCGCTACAGGGCCCCCCGCACAGACGGAACGGCGATGAAGGAAGGGAGAGAAGCTAAGTTGGATCCTTGTACTCCAGCCTGCATCTTAGGTGCGCCTGTTGCTGGCACACGCGCAGACGTCCTTGAGGCAAGTGGCTCCGGCAGTGTGGCATTCGCTGTTGGCCTTGCAGGGCTGTCCTATATGTTTCCGGCGGTGTTCTGTAGCTTGTCGCAGGTCTTGCCGTCCAGCGAGCGGACAAACTCGAGAGCACAGTCGCCGAGCTAGCCGAGGTCGGCGGCGGCGCGGCAGGTCAGGTGCTTGGACTTGAGGCTCACGGGCTCGGATAGCTTGTAGAGGTAGCGGACCTCGCTGCACGAGTCCCCGCGAGGCTCTCACTGGGCGTTGCTCGTGCAGGTGTGCTCGAAGATGGAACCAAGCGCGATGGTTGCCTTGGTGACCTGCGTGTCGATAGGACCGTGCATTCAAAGATGAAATTGCCGTTGTCGGAGGGAAGCCTCTCCAGCTGGTTGATGGCGATCTTGGAGACCTTAACGGGGACGTTGTTCTTCCCGGTGCTTAGGGTAGAGCGGTCGATGAAGTTCTCCAGGAGACGGCCATTGACGGTCCAGGTGATTGTGGCGTAGTCCTTGTAGACGACGTGAAGAGCAGCTCCATGGGACCAGAGTCGGTTTCGGGTTCCTCGGCCACGATGTAAGCTCGCACGTACTCAACCTTAAAACCAGCCAGGGCTTCGAGCCTGCACTCGGCTGCACTCGGAAGCAGCCTGATCGGGCCTCTGCTGGGCGTAAGCCTCCGGAGCAGCTCCGGCGGGGCCCATGTCTTCCTCAACAAGTTTGCCGACCTTACGTGCTCCGGCCTTGAAACACTTGTGGCAGCGCATCGATGCATCACTCGAGTTTGAGCCGCGCAGGCCGGGTTGTAACCACCTTTGCAGGCTGCAGGGTTGTTCGAAACTAATCCCCCGAGGGGACGGCGGGGTTAGCAGAGCTTCTCCCAAGCGAGCACCCCTGAAGAAAGCCGGGCCTCTGGCCGGGGGTCGCTTGTGCCCGATTTGTATTCCGGTGGGTGTCCGGCGGTGGGTTTGGAACGAATCACCTCCCGCAGCCGAGGTGGACGCCCTAACCACTGGGCCACAGCTGCAGTGACTTACGGCGCTGCAGCTTGCCAATATCGAACACGGTGCCGGATCGCTGGTAGGACTAATGAGGCTTAGCTGCTGCACGGGCGCCCGGTGGAACGGTCCCTCGAGCAGAGCCCTATGATGGTCCGCATCGTAAGGGGCCGCGGGCCGTAGGCTGCCGGCGTCCCCGAGCCGAAACTGGTCCTCGTAAAAGTCGCCTGAACCCTCAGGGCCTCAGGGCATCAGTTTTCAGAGCGTATAGGCAGAGCGTCAGACCAACCAGCACTAGGCGCAGGGTCATGGTCCGAGGAGGGAGAGTAGCTGACGTGTCACCGCTCCGCGTGGCCGGCGAGCTTGTACCGTAGCCGGCGAGCTCGTACCGTGACCGGCGTGCACGCACCGTGGCCGGCGTGCTAGTACCGTGGCCGGCGTGCTCGTACCGTGACCAGCGTGCTCGTACCGTGGCTTGGTGAGCGCCGTGGCCGGTGTGCGTCGTGGCCGATCACGTACGGGTCACCAATGTAGGAATTAACGCGACGGCGGCGAACGAGCCGTGCCGTCGTTCCTACTCAGAAAGCGGCGAGCCAAGCGGAGGCTTGGCTCGCCGCTTTCGGCGCAATTCGCCGCTTTCGGCGCAATTCGCCGCTTTCAGCGCAATTCGGCGAGCCAAGCGGAGGCTTGGCTCGCCGAATTGAATTGACCAAATTCAGTTAAAATAAAAATCTAACTTTCCGAGAATATGTTTGCGACAATATTGCTCGCTTCTAGAAATCTTTGGAGGGCCATTAACGCTCGTCCTTGCTATGAATATATGTTGGCCAAGGACCTAAATTCTTCCTGAGGCTGAAGAGCCTGTGGTCTAATGCCCCTAAATCACGTGCTAAACATTGTCTGTGTGTGTCGTGTCGCGGACATTCTAACAGAAGATGCAGAAGATGCTGCACATCCTCATCCGCGTGGCCACAAGTACATTCCGGACTATCAGCTTTTGAAATGTTTTATAGAAAATGTTTTGTGTACGCGGTACCGAGCCGCAGACGGTGAATGAGCGTTTCAAAGGCTCTGGTTGTATCCAATGTGGACGGCATTTTGAATTGAAGCGCAGGGTCAATGTGAAATAAATCTGAAGATTTCAAGTTCTGATCAAACCATGTCGCCTTGCAATCACGGACTGAGATCTGTCTTCGTATGTGCCGCAATTCGCCTTGCGTTAGAGGGAGACCGTGTGTGGCGTTATTAATATGCGCTTGTCTAGCTGTCTTGTCTGCTGCAATATTCCCAGGGACATTGCAGTGGCCAGGGGCCCTATAGCGCAAAATGATTCCAAATTGGTTTGATTCTAATTTCTGCAATCAGCCTCTACGATTGGTCAAGATATTTTGCGCCACTCCCAACTTCGCCTGTCTGTCACGCGACGTCACGAAAACCGCGATAGCTCCCCATCTGATATAACGTGTGCACATTGATTATGCATGATTGAACGGCACAAAAGAAAAATAATTATTCCTGATTCGACGCCTTTTCACCATTAACCCTCTGCTATTGGTCCAATGTTTTCTGGTTACGCCCACTTCGCCTGTCTGTCACGCGACCTCACAAAACCACGAAAACTCACCACGTCAAAGTTACGTGTACGCGAAAAAAATGCATTAATATGCCGAACAAAACTGAAAATTTTAACACGAAAGTGTTTTATGCCGGGGTCCACCAAGACTTCACTGACGTATTTCCGTCACGGAAATACGTCATAGAACATAATACAAAGAAAGAAACCAGAAGAAAAAGTTCCACAAACATGCAAAATTTGGAAATCGAACCCACGACCTCTCGGTCCGCGGCGATAGATCGCCGAGCGTTTAACCCATTGCGCCACAAACGCATTTGCAGAGAGCTACACAGACGCGCCTTATATATCTAACACTCCTCCGTGTACCCACGCTCTTGCTCGGGGCGGTGCCGCCGCCTACGAGCAGAAAAGAGAAGTACTGCATTATGACACTAACGCGCACCGACAGTGAACGCTTCGGTGGTCTCAGCACTACGACGCCTCGATGCCAGCATTCGAAGGGACGCTGGCATCAAGAAGCACTACCAACGCCACCTAGCGTTCACCTGGCGTTCACCGTACTCAGCACAGCGGAGCGTGGCCTCCGCAATTAGCTCTGAAAATGTTTCTGAAGTTGATCGCGGAGGCTGCAATTACGACGCGCTGTACGCGCTGATTTGACTCGGTGACGATTCAGTTACGTGCTTTGTCTTGCGCGTTGTATTAGTGTGTCAGTTACGTGCTTCGTCTTTCGCGTTGTGCTAGCGTGTGCAGCGTAGTGCAGCTTCCATATGCACGACGGTTGCTCATGGTCATCGACGTTGGTAGTCGTGATGGAGGAGACGTGCCACCAGGCGTCAGCGTGGGTGCATCAACGCCTAAGGGCGCTTTAGCCACAAAACACCAATAGACATTATATATCAATGTGCAATAAACATTACACTACTTCTGTGAAGACACGTTTAACTTTCGTGTTCTATACCGATTCCTATATAAGAGGGATCAACCACATTTTTTTTTCTGAATAGCCAATTTTTCTGCCCCTTTCCGAAATGAATAGAAAATGGCTGCCCGCCAATCGCTCAGGCCCTCACTACTCGCACCTGCCGGTGAGCATGTATTTATTTTCGTATGATAAACCTTTTTGCGTGGCAGTAAAACGTTATCGAGCCCTTGCGCCATGCATACGACATCGCTCTGCCAACTCTTCCTTGCTGAGGATCCGTTTTAGCGACATTGGTATCCTTCCGTTGCACGCCGCCGCGATTTTCGACCAGACACCGCAAGCTAAGTAAGGCGAAGCGCATCAATTGGAGAAGCCGGCACCACCCTCTTCATGCGGTTATCTATTTGCACTGTGCTGGCTCGGCCCCATCAAAGCCCTCTCCACTAAAGCGTGCTCCTCGCCTCTTGTCAGCCAATTATATAAGAAAACCGCTGATTGTAGACAATGTTATTGGTTTCGAAAGTGAACAACGGTGACCTCCTATAAACAAGGAGAGTGTTTGATTGGGTTGTTCAGACAACGCTGCGGGTCACCGCCCGATGCTTGCGTCGGTGGTTACGTAAGTTTGACGTCCGGAGTTTGGAATAAAAACCTTTTGGAATAGCTTTACGTTATAGCGCCCCAGATATCCATTGGAACATTATTGTGCGATTTTTTTTTCACTTGCCTTTGTGAGTTTCTTTAGTGTTTCCTAAACTAACCCAATGTTTTGGGAATTGCTGATGCCACCATGAAGTGACGACAAAGCTGCCCGTGAGTCACAAAGGATGACCCATTGGTTCCCTTTTTGCATTGAATTTATGTATCGTAATAAAGACAATATTGCAAAAAGCTCTGCTGTAGTTGATGTCATGTGACAGTTTAAACGTCTGTATTTGGTTCCATTCTGAAATGACAAAGGCAGCTGTAGAAGAATTTGTTTGACAAGAACCGTCTGCATACGCTTAATTATATCCAGGGTACCGAAAGTATATCTGGTATAGCGTTAATTGTTGTGCTGCTAGCATAAACATGTCTCGTTTGCGAATAATTCGGTCAACCGAATATTCAATTTTTGGGGCGACAAGTCGCCATGGAGGGTGAGAAATATCTGAGATCCAAAATTCTTGATGTGGTAGTCGATTTTTTTCCATCTGACTCACAGTATTGATGTTCGCCCTGTGTCTCTCAGTAAGTGTAATTGCTAGTGGGTGTATTTTGTGCTGCACTGAAACGCGAAAGTAGTGTCGACAGGTTTCAACCGTCCTCATAATGGGGAATGGAGGATGACGTGCCTCTTCAAATACTAAGGAACTTGAGGTTGCTCGAGAAACACCTAAGCATATTCTAAGGCTCCTAGCTATTAATCGTTGAAGTCGCTCTTCAGATCAACGGGAGATTCCATGCAGAACAGGTGAAGAATAAGTAAGCCATCTTTTGCTTTATAAGAGCATTATGTACTTTCAGTAGTGACAAAACCGACCCTGCCCAAGTCGTGCCTGCTACGCGGCGAAGACAATTTATTGTTGAGTTATTTGTTCTTCGAGGGCTTATTATAAGAATTCCAAGAAAGTTGTCTGTCTAGT
>NC_051162.1:101658420-101690199 GCF_013339745.2 Dermacentor silvarum | reverse complement strand
TCTTTTGCTAAGAGGGCGATCAGACAGACGAGGGAAGGACAAAACATCCATAGATAATTAGTTATTTTCGGAGGCTATGCCAGCCACCCACCACCGAGCCCAACAAGAAGACGCTACGAGACCCGAAGGAGACGCAGACGCCAGCTGTACATGGCCACTATAACCTAATATAATAGACCCAAGGTTGGATAGATTACACCAGGTTAACCCTTGCTGCCTGGAAAATTGGAAGTGATGATTGTTGGGGTTTAGTGGCGCAAGGGCCAGGTATGGCCAAAGAGCGCCATGACAGTATTAGTTCGCAGTGAAGTGATGAATTGAGAGAAGTAGATGTGACGTGGCTGTAAAGGGGCCTAAAATAATCGCTGTAAAGTGCGTAAAATCTACATGGAATAAGATAATGGCAATGACTAGTGACGTGTACTATGAAGGTAAAAGATGCATTGCTAAACAATGACATGATATACAAGATATGTCAGATATAAAAATTGTCAAAAAACACTACTGCCTAAACAGAGCCCTTGAAAGACAAGGGGCTGGAGGCATGTGCTTATACAAAACTATCACAGCGGCATCCTCTGAAGAGAGGATGCGCTACGAATTTGTTGGGCTTATAACATGCAGGACCACTTCGTTTAAAAAACCGAGGACTGCTTTGGTGTTAAACACCGGTTCTTCACCAATAAACATCATAGGATGAAGAGGGATATTATAGTGGTATGCTACAGGGAAATGTTTCCTTCTCTCTACTTCGGCTTCCCGACACTCCAGGAGGACATGGAGGACGGTCAGCCTCTCACCACATCTACCACAGGTTGGTGGTTCATCACCTGTCAACAAAAAACTGTGGGTTCCGTACGTGTGTCCTATTCTCAGCCGACTGAATAAGACGTCAGTTCGCCGTGCTTTCGTTACGGGGGGCCAGAAACCTAACTGTGGTTTAATCAAGTGAAGCTTATTACTTGTTTCAGCATCCCACAAGCGTTGCCAGTGGCTTCGCAGTTTCTTTCGCAAGAAAGCTTTCAGATCTGTTACAGGGACAGTAGCTGTAGGGTTAATAGCGTGTGATGTTATTGACGTAGCCATTCGGTCAGCTAGCACATTACCCTCAATGCTTCTATGGCCAGGCACCCAGCATATAATGACATGCTGGTTACATAAATACGCTTGACAGAGGACGGAATAGAGCTCAGTAAGTACAGGATTTTTGTGTTTACCCAGTGACATCAATGCTTTTACGACGCTTAGGGAGTCCGTAAATATAATTGCCTTTTAAAGTTTTGATTTCCTTATATGCTTCACAGCCGACAACAGTGCATGGGCCTCAGCCGTAAAAATACTCGTTTCCGGGTGGAGTACACCGGATTCCGAGAAGGATGGGCCAACGGCTGCATAAGACACCCCGGCATGTGACTTGGAAGCGTCAGTGTAAAGCTCTGTACACAAGTACTTGTATTGAAGCTCTAAGAAATGCATTTTGATGTGTGCCTCTGGCGCGTGTTTAGTTACCTCTACAAACGATGTATCGCAATCTATGAGTTGCCACTGCCACGGCGGTAACAGTTTCACTGGAGCCATAGGACGATGATCAAGCAGCGGAACACCCATTTCCTCACTGAGGTTCCTCACACGCAAGGAGAATGGCTTTCTCACTGCAGGTCGATTATGGAAGAGTGTGGCAGCGGTAACGTCATTTATGGTTGAATAAGAAGGATGTTCATTGTTTGCTTGTACTTTCAGAAAATATGCGAAACTGCTATATGAACGCTGCAGATGGAGTGACCACTGGTTAGACTCTACATAGAGGCTTTGGATCGGACTTGTTCGGAAAGCACCGGTCGCGATGCGGATACCCAGATGGTGAACGGGGTCTAGTATTTTAATGCAGTTGGCGTTGCAGAATTATAAATTATAGACCCGTAATCAAGCCGTGAGAGGACAAGACTGCTATACAAGTTAAGCAAACACTTTCGATCACTGCCCCATGTTGTGCGAGACAGAAGTTTTAGAACGTTCATTGTCTTCAGGCATTTTGCCCTCAGATACTTAATATGAGGAATAAATGTAAGCTTGGAATCTAAAATGATTCCTAGAAACTTATGCTCGCTGCTCACAGAGAGCGCATCTCCTTGGATTTGTATACTTGGGACAGGCGTTACGCCTCTCTTGTTTGTAAAGAGTATGCAAGTGCTTTTCTGAGAGTTAACTTTAAAACCGTTCTCCTCCGCCCATTTGGACAATCTATTCATTCCCAGCTGTACCTGTCGTTCGCAGATGGCAATATTACATGACTTAAAGGCTATCTCACATCGTCGACATAGACCGAATAAAACATTGTACGTGGGATGACTGTACGCAGGGAATTCATTTTTACAATAAATAGTGTGCAGCTAAGCACACCGCCCTGCGGCACACCAGTTTCTTGTGTGAATGGCCTAGACAAAGCTCTGCCCACCCTTACGCGAAATGTGCGGTTAGTGAGGTAACTTTGGATTGTGTTAAGCATATTGCCACGAACACCCATCGCCGAAAGATCTCGGAGAATTCCAAAGCGCCATGTGGTGTCGTAAGCTTTCTCTAGGTCTAGATGATTAGTGGGGTTTAATGGCGCAAGGGCCAGATATGGCCAAAGAGAGCCATACACATGGTAATGAGTTTCCGATGAGTTGTTTATTAAATAGAGGAATGTGCTGTGAATGGTGTATGTTAAGTGGCTGTAAATAGGCCTAAAAACAGTCGCTGTAACTTGCGTAAAATATATAACTATTAAAATGATGACAGTGACTAGAGATGTGGGAAATGACCATGGATGGTTTGTTCTGAGGTAAAAGCGTGTACGTGAAAGTAGCACTGGTGCCTCAACAGGACCCTTGAACGCAAGGCCTGAGAAGCACGTGCTCTATAATACTGCTGTCGCAGCAGCAGCCTCTGGAGAGAGGATGTGCTACGAATGTTGGGGGCTGATGACTCGCAATGTACCGGCATCTTCAAGGAACTTTAAACTAACCTGTAGTCAAAGAACGGTTCTGTGCCCAGAAACATTGCTGGGTGTAGAGGTATGTATTGTTTGTATGCTAAGGGAAAATATTTCTTTCTTTGAGTCTCTAATTCCTTGCACTCTATTAAGACATGGATTACAGTTAGCGTGTCGCCACATTTGCTACAGGAAGGGGGTTCATTACCAGTCAACAGGTGCGAGTGCGTGCCATACGTATGACCAATTCGGAGGCGGCAAAGGATGACTTCGGTTTGTCGTGTTTTCGTAGTGGGTGGCCAATTCCCTAGTTGTGGTTTAATGGCGTGAAGTTTATTTATTGTTTCCTCGTCCCATAAGTGCTGCCAATATCTCCTAAGGCTTTTGCGCAAGAAGTGCTTCATATCTATTGCAGGAACAGCTATAGAGGAAGTGTTCCTCTTCCTTACAAGGGAAACGGCAGTTTCATCTGCAAGCATGTTGCCCTCAATACCTCTGTGGCCGGGTACCCAGCATATAGCGACACGTTGGTTAGACGTATATGCTGTGCACAGCACTGAATAGAGCTCACTGAGCACAGGGTTTTTGTGTTTACGAGGAGACATTAATGCCTTTACTACGCTTAATGAGTCGGTGAATATAACTGATTTTGAAGCTTTGTTTTCATTATATACTTCCCTGCACACAATAGGGCATGAGCCTCAGCCGTAAATATGCTGGTTTCTGGATGCATTTCACCGGATTCAGAAAAGCATGGACCGATTGCCGCATAGGACACGCCAGCATGTGACTTTGATGCGTCAGTAAAGAATTCCGGGCAAGAGTATTTCGATTGAAGTTCACGAAAGTGCATCCGGATATCTACTTCCGGAGCATGCTTCGAGACATCAACAAACGATGTGTCAATTTCTATAAGTTGCCATTGCCACGGCGGTAACGGCTTTGCCGGAGCCATTACATGGTGTTGAAACAGTGGGACACCGCTTTCTTCGCTGAGTTTCCTCACCCGCAGTGAGAAGGGTTGCATTGCGGTAGGTCGGTTGTGGAAAAGTGTGGCACACGTAGTGTCATTTATAATGGAGTAACAAGGATGTCGGCAGTCCGAGTTTACTTTCAGGAAGTACATAAAGCTTGAGTAGGACCTTTGAAGGTTTAAGGGCCACTCATTTGCTTCCACACAAAGACTTTGCACAGGGCTTGTTCTGAAGGCTCCGGTTGCCAAGCGGATGCCTAAATGATGAACAGGATCGATCATCTTTAAGGCACTGGGGGCGGCGGACTGATAGACTATCGCACCGTAGTCTATGCGTGAACGAATGAGGCTTTTGTATAAGTTCAACAAACACTTTCTGTCACTGCCCCAAGTGGTGTGCGACAATATTTTAAGAATGTTTATTGCTTTTAAGCATTTGGCTTTAAGGTACTTTATGTGGGGAATGAAAGTCAGTTTAGAGTCTAGAATTGTGCCTAAAAATTTGTGTTCTGTGTTTACTGGTATGAGCTGTCCGTGTAGTTGCAGTTCAGGGTCTGCTACGAGCCCTCTCTTTCGTGTGAATAGAACACACGAACTTTTATTTGGGTTTACTTTAAAGCCATTTTCTGTGGCCCATTTAGAGACTTTGTTCAGGGCAACTTGAACCTGTCGTTGGCACACTGTAAGGTTACAGGATTTATAGCCTATCTGTACGTCGTCGACGTACACGGAATAAGATATGGCTGAAGGCAATGATGTGCGAAGTGAGTTCATCTTGACTATGAAGAGCGTACAGCTGAGAACGCCTCCCTGAGGTACCCCAGTTTCCTGTATGAATGAACGGGACAACGCATTACCTATTTTGACCCGGAAAGTGCGATTCTGCAAGTAGCTCTCTATAACGTTTAGCATGTTCCCGCGGATGCCCATTGCCGACAGGTCTCGCAGGATTCCGTAACGCCACGTTGTGTCATACGCCTTCTCCATATCTAGAAAAACAGATAAGAAGAACTGTTATGTATGAAAGCATCCCGAATGTTTGTTTCGATGCGCACGAGATGGTCGGTTGTACACCGGCCTTCTCTGAAACCGCATTGGTAAGGGTCAAGTAGTCTGTTAGATTCCAGGAAATGTAGAAGACGCCGATTAATCATTTTTTCAAATAACTTGCATAGACAACTAGTGAGCGCAATTGGGCGATAACTTGTCACAGAGGATGGGTCCTTGCCCTGTTTTAAGACTGGGATTACAATGGCTTCTTTCCATGTAGATGGGAGATGTCCTGCAGCCCATATAGCATTGTACAGTGCAAGCAGTGTCATTTGAGTGTCTTCGTGAAAGTGTTTTATCATGTCGTACATGATTCTGTCAGGTCCGGGTGCAGAGCTGAGGCAAGCAGTCAGGGAGGCTTTCAGCTCGGCGATACAGAAGGGGAGGTTATAAGGTTCGTCATGTCTACATCTGCGGTTTATTACGTTGAGTTCTGCTATATCTTTATATTTTAAGAATGCCTCGGAATAGTGAACTGAAGTGGATACACGCTCGAAGTGCTTGCCAAGAGCGTCAGCTTGGTCTTTTAATGTATTCCCTTGGTCATTGACCAGGGGTAATGGCTGGGTTTGCTGGCCATTAAGTCTTTTCAACCCATTCCAGACTTTCGCTTCCTGCGTGTAAGAGTTTATGTTTGAGAGAAACCTCTCCCAGCTTGCCCTCTTTGCCTGTCTGCGCATCCGCCTTCCCTGTGACTTGACGTGCTTGAACGCAACGAGATTTTCAGCAGTTGGAAATCGGCGCAATATGCTCCATGCTTTGTTTTGTTTCTTTCGCGCTTCCTTGCAGTCGTCGTTCCACCAGGGAACCCGTCTTTTAGATGAGCTGCCCTTTGTCTGAGGAATGCATTTCTCTGCTGCGTCTACAATAAAAGCAGTAAAATACGCTACGGCGTCGTCTATGTTAAAATCACTGATAAAATCCGATGATATGCAGGTTGACTCTTTAAAACACAACCAATCTGCTGCTGATAGTTTCCATCTAGGAGGATGCGGAGGACCATTTTCTTGTTTTACCAAGTTTAATGTCGCAGGGAAGTGGTCACTTCCAAAAAGATTGCTTATGACACTCCACTGCAGGTGGAGGAAGAGAGTCGGAGAGCCAATAGCTAAATCTATTGAGGAATATGAATTGTAATGTATGTTGTAGTATGTTGGCTCTTTCTTATTGAATAGGCAAGCACCGGACGTCACTAGAAAGTTTTCTATTAGTCGACCTCTCGAGTCACACCGGGAGTCTCCCCACAGAGTGTTGTGCGCATTGAAATCGCCAACGACCACGTAAGGTTCAGGGAGCTGATTCATTAGGCTGTGAAGTTCTGTCTTGCTAAGGTTGTAATCCGGTGGTATGTAAATGGAACAGACAGTAACCAATTTGTTGCAAATAATTGCTCGTACTGATACTGCCTCGAGGGGCGTCTGAAGGACTAAGTGCCGACAAGCTACTGACTTATCAACAATTATTGCTACGCCGCCAGATGGGGCGTTAGCATTATCACGATCTTTGCGGAAGATGGCATATTGCCGCAGGAAATTTGTTTGCGTTGGCTTTAAATATGTCTCCTGTACACACAGCACCTTTGGATTGTATTTGTGTAGAAGCTCTTTAACGTCATCGAGGTTGTGCATAAGACCTCTCACGTTCCAGTGTAATATTTGTGTATCCATATTGTTTGTGTTCTTGTGCTGTGTGTCAAGAGGAGTCAAGTGGCTTACAGAGCCTTTCCAGGCCCCGTAATCCGTGGTTTGTCTTTCTTGGAGCGGTCGCGAGATTCGCTCCGCTCACAAGGCGCTGAGTGCGCCGGCTGGCTTGCAGTTGTGTCCATCGACTCCTGGGAGCCGCTGGACTTCCGCTCATTCGAGCGGAGAGTTTTCGGGGTAGGCCTTGCCTCAAAAAGCAGGGCCTTGGAGGCCACCAACCCAGAGGTCGACGGGCCTTCCTTAAGAGATGGCGCAGCAGCGATGGCTGCTGTCGCCTGGGGGGCTGGTGGCACCGGCGCGGCCACACTCCTTGTGGACCGGGCCGATGCCGGAGTCTGCTGCGACGTTGCCCCCTTGCGCGTCGCATCAGCATACCCTGTGGTATGGAAAAAAGAAACACGTTTCCGCGCTTCCTGAAACGAGATGTTCTCCTTGATTTTCAGTGTGATTATGTCTTTTTCTTTTTTCCATGTGGGGCAAGTTCGAGAGTATGCTGCGTGTCCACCGTCATAGTTGGGACATTGGAGCGTGCCACTGCAGTTGTCGGGTGCGTGTTCGTGTTCGCCACATTTCGCACAGGTCAGTCGGCCTCGGCAGTTTTGTGAACCATGGCCATATCGTTGACATTTGAAACATCTTCGGGGATTTGGGATGTAAGGCCTGACTCGAATTCTGGTATATCCTGTTTCTAGGGTTTCCGGTAGCTCACTCGACGCAAAGGTGAGGATCAGATGTTTAGTTGGAATATCCTGGTTGTCCCGCTTGATCTTTATTCTTTGCACTTGGATCACGTTGTGTTCTTTCCAGCCCTCCAGGAGCTCTTCCTCACTTAGGCTTAAGAGATCTTCATCAGAGATAACTCCTTTGCTTGTGTTCATTGATCGATGCGGGCTAACAGTGATTGGCACATTACGGAATGCTACCAGATTTGAAAGTTTGCCGTGCTGTTGAGTGTCGCGAACCTCCAGAAGAAGGTCACCACTGCTCAATTTCGTCACTTTGTAGCCAGCACCTAGTGTGTCGGTGAGACATTTGGCCACAGTGAAGGGTGAAATGGTTCTTACTGTCTTTTCAGGGTCTTGACTGTGTATCACATGGAAGCGGGGGAACGTTTCTTTGCGCTGGCTGAATAGTTGAAAAGTTTCTTCGGTGCGTCCTCTTTTAAAAAGAGGGCGATCATAAAGTGGGGGGAATGACATCTTAGCCATAAAGGACTGATTCGATTTCGGCAGCTAGGCCAGCCGCCCACCACCGAGCCCAACATGGGGACGCTGCGAGACCCGAAGGAAACGCAGACGCCAGCTGTACGTAGCTACTATAACCTAATATAGAATACCCAAGGTTGGATAAAATACACCAGGTTAACCCTTGCTGCCTGGGAAAATTGGAAGTAAGTGGAAGAGAGAAGAAAACAGGAAAGATTGAAAGTGAGAGAGAAAGACGAAGGTTGGAGGGAGAGAGAGACAGGAAAAGGCAACTACCGATTTCCCCCGGGTGGGTCAGTCCGGGGGTGCCGTCTACGTGAAGCCGAGGCCAAAGAGGTGTGTTGCCTCCGCCGGGGGGCCATAAAGGTCCAAACTCCCGGCTTCGGCTCAACCTCCAGGATCCCCTTTTCCCCGGACACGGCTAAGCTGCGCACGGTTAGACGCAGGAGGGTCCAACCCCCATGTGCTCGGGTCCGTGGTGTCGCAACACACCAAACGCCTGCTGACGCAGACGCCCCTGCGGGTTCTCTAGGTCTAGAAATACAGACAGACAGAACTGCTTATGTATGAAAGCATCTCTAATATATGCCTCAATGCGGACAAGGTGGTCTGTTGTAGACATACCTTCTCGAAAACCACACTGGAAGGTGTCCAGAATTTTGTTATTTTCTAGGAAGCATATTAGGCGCCGGTTTATCATTTTTTCGTACAGCTTGCACAGGCAGCTTGTTAGAGCTATTGGCCTGTAGCTGCTGGCCAAGGACGGGTCTTTGCCTTGTTTAAGTATGGGGGATGACTATGGCTTCTTTCCATGAAGACGGAATACAGCCAGCCGCCCACATGGCATTAAAAAGGGACAAGAGTGTTTTCAGTGTTTCGGGGTGTAAGTACCTAATCATTTCGTACATGATACGATCCCCACCTGGCGCTGAGTTGTTGCAACAAGCGAGAGATGCTTTAAGCTCAGCTAAAGTAAATGGGGAATTGTAGGCCTCACTCGATGAGCCTTTGCGATTTAGGGGTCGCCGCTCTTCGCGTTCTTTGATTCTCAGGAATGTTTCGGTATAGTGCCATGCACTTGACACATACTCAAAATGTTCGCCTAGACATTCCGCCTGATCTTCCAGGCTATCACCTTGTGTACTTACTAAGGGTAGGGGATGCGACTCCCGACCTGTCAGTTTATTTACCCGATTCCAGACTTTTCTTTCATCGGTGTACGAATTTATACTGGCGATGTACCTATCCCAACTTCCCCTCTTTGCACGTCGACGTGTTCTCCTACCTTGTGATTTGGTCTGTTTGAAATTAATGAGGTTTTCAGCAGTTGGAAAATTGCGAAGCAATCTCCAAGCTTTGTTTTGATTTTTGCGCGCTTTCCGACATTCGTCGTTCCACCATGGGATGCGACGCTTATTACCTAATCCGCTAGTTTGCTTAATACATTTAGCTGCAGCGCTAATAATGAAACCTGTTAGGTATGCAACAGCGTCTTCTACATTAAAAACAGCAATTTCATCTCCGCCTAAATACGTAAGCTCTCGGAACATTTCCCAGTTGGCCGAGTCCATGTTCCATCGAGGAAAATGTGGCGAGCATGTATCTTGTTTTGTTAAGTTTAGCATAACTGGGAAATGGTCGCTCCCAAAGGGGTTCCTGAGGACAGACCACTCCAGATACGGAATTAGAGTACTCGATACTATACTTAAATCAATGGCTGAGTATGTGTTATGTGTAACGCTGTAATAAGTTGGCTCTTTCTTGTTAAGTATAGATGCACCTGAAGAAAACAGAAAATTTTCTATAAGGCGTCCTCGCGCATCTAAACGAGAGTCGCCCCATAAGGGGCTATGAGCGTTCACATCACCGACAACTATGTATGGCGGAGAAAGTTCATCAATGAAGCTTTGAAACTGTGTCTTGGAAAGTTGATAACAAGGAGGGACGTAAATAGAACTAATTGTGACTAGCTTACCGAACAGTATTGCTCGGACAGCAACTGCCTCAAGGGAAGTTCGGAGGTTCAATTGCCGACAGGCAACACCTTTATCTACTATTATAGCGACACCACCCGACGAGGCGGTAGCGTCGTCGCGGTCCTTCCGAAAAATGGCATAGTGCCTTAAAAAGTTTGTGTTGTCTGCTTTGAGATGCGTCTCCTGGACACACAGCACCCTCGGACTATATTTAAGAAGGAGCTCTTTGACATCATCAAGGTTACAAAGGAGACCCCTAACGTTCCATTGTAATATTTGCGTGTTCATAATGAAATAGGAGTTTGTGCTGTGTGTTCAGGGAATGCAAATCAGTTCACAGAGCCTTTGTCGGGCCCTGTGATGCGGGATTTTTCTTTTCTAGAGCGATCGCGAGAATCTCGCCGCTCACTAGGCGCTGATGGCGCCGTCTGGCTGGTTGTTGTGTCCATCGCCTCTTGCAGGGCGCTGGACACGCGCTCTTGCAAGCGCTGTGTTGGACGTGGAGGCCTCGTCTCAAGAGACGAGACCCTTGAGGCCACCAGCCCGGAGGTCGATGGCCCCTTTTTCTGGGATGGCGGCGCAGCGCTAGCTGCAGCCGCCGAGGGGGCGGATGGCGTCACCGCCGGCTCACTGTGTGCGGGCCGGGCAGCCGCCAGAGGCCGTTGTGGCGCTGCCCCCTGACGCGCCACTTCGGCAAAGCTATTCTTCGGCAGGTAGGAAACCCGCCTTCGTGCTTCTCTGAATGATATGTTCTCTTTGACTTTGATCGTTACGATCTCCTTCTCCTTCTTCCAAGATGGACAGGACCGCGAGTACGCGGCGTGCTCCCCATCACAGTTTACACAGTGTGGCGCGTTCTCACAAGATTCAGACGAATGTTCATCAGCACATTTGGCACAGGTTATTCTGCCTCGGCAGTTCTGATGATGATGATGATGTGTGGTGTTTTATGGCGCAAGGGCCAGTTATGGCCAAAGAGCGCCATGTCAGTGTTTGTGAGTGTGCAGTGGAGCGATGAATTCTGAGAAGTAGATGAAGCGTGGCTGTAAAGGGGCCTAAAAATAATCGCTGTAAAGTGCGTAAAATATAAAGGTACTAAAATCATGGAAATGACTAATGAGGTGTACTATGAAGGGAAGAATGCGTTGAGAAAGAATGACACGACATTTAAAATATTTAAGATGCAGTAATTGGTAAGAAGCATCACTGCCTATACAGAGCCCTTGAATCACAAGGGCCTGGAGGCATGTGCTATAAAAACTACCATCACAGCGGCATCCTCTGGAGAGAGGATGCGCTACGAACTCATTGGACTAATAACATGAAGGACCACATCGTTCAAGAAATCGACGACTGCTTTGTCGTTAAAAAGCGGTTCTTCACCAATAAATATCATAGGATGTAGAGGGATATTATAGTGGTATGCTACCGGAAATGTTTCCTTCTCTTCGGCTTCGGCTTCCCGACACTCCACGAGGACATGGAGGACGGTCAGCCTCTCACCACATCTACCACAGGTTGGTGGTTCATCTCCTGTCAACAAAAAACCTGTGGGTTCCGTACGTGTGTCCTATTCTCAGCCGACTGAATAAGACGTCAGTTCGCCGTGCTTTCGTTACGGGGGGCCAGAAACCTAACTGTGGTTTAATCAAGTGAAGCTTATTACTTGTTTCAGCATCCCACAAGCGTTGCCAGTGGCTTCGCAGTTTCTTTCGCAAGAAAGGTTTCAGATCTGTTACAGGGACAGTAGCTGTAGGGTTAATAGCGTGTGATGTTATTGACGTAGCCATTCGGTCAGCTAGCACATTACCCTCAATGCTTCTATGGCCAGGCACCCAGCATATAATGACATGCTGGTTACATAAATACGCTTGACAGAGGACGGAATAGAGCTCAGTAAGTACAGGATTTTTGTGTTTACCGAGTGACATCAATGCTTTTACGACGCTTAGGGAGTCCGTAAATATAATTGCCTTTTGAAGTTTTGATTTCCTTATATGCTTCACAGCCGACAACAGTGCATGGGCCTCAGCCGTAAAAATACTCGTTTCCGGGTGGAGTACACCGGATTCCGAGAAGGATGGGCCAACGGCTGCATAAGACACCCCGGCATGTGACTTGGAAGCGTCAGTGTAAAGCTCTGTACACGAGTACTTGTATTGAAGCTCTAAGAAATGCATTTTAATGTGTGCCTCTGGCGCGTGTTTAGTTACCTCTACAAACGATGTATCGCAATCTATGAGTTGCCACTGCCACGGCGGTAACAGTTTCACTGGAGCCATAGGACGATGGATCAAGCAGTGGAACACCCATTTCCTCACTGAGGTTCCTCACACGCAAGGAGAATGGCTTTCTCGCTGCAGGTCGATTATGGAAGAGTGTGGCAGCGGTGACGTCATTTATGGTTGAATAAGAAGGATGTTCATTGTTTGCTTGGACTTTCAGAAAATATGTGAAACTGCTATATGAACGCTGCAGATGGAGTGACCACTGGTTGGACTCTACATAGAGGCTTTGGATCGGACTTGTTCGGAAAGCACCTGTCGCGATGCGGATACCCAGATGGTGAACGGGGTCTAGTATTTTTAATGCAGTTGGCGTTGCAGAATTATAAATTATAGACCCGTAATCAAGCCGTGAGAGGACAAGACTACTATACAAGTTAAGCAAGCACTTTCGATCACTGCCCCATGTTGTGCGGGACAGAAGTTTTAGAACGTTCATTGTCTTCAGGCATTTTGCCCTCAGATACTTAATATGAGGAATAAATGTAAGCTTGGAATCTAAAATGATTCCTAGAAACTTATGCTCGCTGCTCACAGAGAGCGCATCTCCTTGTATTTGTATACTTGGGACAGGCGTTACGCCTCTCTTGTTTGTAAAGAGAATGCAAGTGCTTTTCTGAGCGTTAACTTTAAAACCATTCTCCTCCGCCCATTTGGACAATCTGTTCATTCCCAGCTGTACCTGTCGTTCGCAGATGGCAATATTACATGACTTAAAGGCTATCTGCACATCGTCGACATAAACCGAATAAAACATTGTGCGTGGGATGACTGTACGCAGGGAATTCATTTTTACAATAAATAGTGTGCAGCTAAGCACACCGCCCTGCGGCACACCAGTTTCTTGTGTGAATGGCCTAGACAAAGCTCTGCCCACCCTTACACGAAATGTGCGGTTAGTGAGGTAACTTTCGATTGTGTTAAGCATATTGCCACGAACACCCATCGCCGAAAGATCTCGGAGAATTCCAAAGCGCCATGTGGTGTCGTAAGCTTTCTCTAGGTCTAGAAATACAGACAGACAGAACTGCTTATGTATGAAAGCATCTCTAATATATGCCTCAATGCGGACAAGGTGGTCTGTTGTAGACATACCTTCTCGGAAACCACACTGGAAGGTGTCCAGAATTTTGTTATTTTCTAGGAAGCATATTAGGCGCCGGTTTATCATTTTTTCGTACAGCTTGCACAGGCAGCTTGTTAGAGCTATTGGCCTGTAGCTGCTGGCCAAGGACGGGTCTTTGCCTTGTTTAAGTATGGGGATGACTATGGCTTCTTTCCATGAAGACGGAATACAGCCAGCCGCCCACATGGCATTAAAAAGAGACAAGAGTGTTTTCAGTGTTTCGGGGTGTAAGTACCTAATCATTTCGTACATGATACGATCCCCACCTGGCGCTGAGTTGTTGCAATAAGCGAGAGATGCTTTAAGCTCAGCTAAAGTAAATGGGGAATTGTAGGCCTCACTCGATGAGCCTTTTCGATTTAGGGGTCGCCGCTCTTCGCGTTCTTTGATTCTCAGGAATGTTTCGGTATAGTGCCATGCACTTGACACATACTCAAAATGTTCGCCTAGACAATCCGCCTGATCTTCCAGGCTATCACCTTGTGTATTTACTAAGGGTAGGGGATGCGACTCCCGACCTGTTAGTTTATTTACCCGATTCCAGACTTTTCTTTCATCGGTGTACGAATTTATACTGGCGATGTACCTATCCCAACTTTCCCTCTTTGCACGTCGACGTGTTCTCCTACCTTGTGATTTGATCTGTTTGAAATTAATGAGGTTTTCAGCAGTTGGAGAATTGCGAAGCAATCTCCAAGCTTTGTTTTGATTTTTGCGCGCTTTCCGACATTCGTCGTTCCACCATGGGATGCGACGCTTATTAGCTAATCCGCTAGTTTGCTTAATACATTTAGCTGCAGCGCTAATAATGAAACCTGTTAGGTATGCAACAGCGTCTTCTACATTAAAAACAGCAATTTCATCTCCGCCTAAATACGTAAGCTCTCGGAACATTTCCCAGTTGGCCGAGTCCATGTTCCATCGAGGAAGATGTGGCAAGCATGTATCTTGTTTTGTTAAGTTTAGCATAACTGGGAAATGGTCGCTCCCAAAGGGGTTCCTGAGAACAGACCACTCCAGATACGGAATTAGAGTACTCGATACTATACTTAAATCAATGGCTGAGTATGTGTTATGTGTAACGCTGTAATAAGTTGGCTCTTTCTTGTTGAGTATAGATGCACCTGAAGAAAACAGAAAATTTTTTATAAGGCTTTCTCGCGCATCTAAACGAGAGTCGCCCCATAAGGGGCTATGAGCGTTCACATCACCGACAACTATGTATGGCGGAGGAAGTTCATCAATGAAGCTTTGAAACTGTGTCTTGGAAAGTTGATAACAAGGAGGGACGTAAATAGAACTAATTGTGACTAGCTTACCGAACAGTATTGCTCGGACAGCAACTGCCTCAAGGGAAGTTCGGAGGTTCAATTGCCGACAGGCAACACCTTTATCTGCTATTATAGCGACACCACCCGACGAGGCTAGGGCGTCGTCGCGGTCCTTCCGAAAAATGGCATAGTGCCTTAAAAAGTTTGTGTTGTCTGCTTTGAGATGCGTCTCCTGGACACACAGCACCCTCGCACTATATTTAAGAAGGAGCTCTTTGACATCATCAAGGTTACAAAGGAGACCCCTGACGTTCCATTGTAATATTTGCGTGTTCATAATGAAATATGAGTTTGTGCTGTGTGTTCAGGAAATGCAAATCAGTTCACAGAGCCTTTGTCGGGCCCTGTGATGCGGGATTTTTCTTTTCTGGAGCGATCGCGAGAATCTCGCCGCTCATTAGGCGCTGATGGCGCCGCCTGGCTCGTTGTTGTGTCCATCGCCTCTTGCAGGGCGCTGGACACGCGCTCTTGCAAGCGCTGTGTTGGACGTGGAGGCCTCGTCTCAAGAGACGAGACCCTTGAGGCCACCAGCCCGGAGGTCGATGGCCCCTTTTTCTGGCATGGCGGCGCAGCGCTAGCTGCAGCCGCCGAGGGGGCGGATGGCGTCACCGCCGGCTCACTGTGTGCGGGCCGGGCAGCCGCCAGAGGCGGTTGTGGCGCTGCCCCCTGACGCGCCACTTCGGCAAAGCTATTCTTCGGCAGGTAGGAAACCCGCCTTCGTGCTTCTCTGAATGATATGTTCTCTTTGACTTTGATCGTTACGATCTCCTTCTCCTTCTTCCAAGATGGACAGGACCGCGAGTACGCGGCGTGCTCCCCATCACAGTTTACACAGTGTGGCGCGTTCTCACAAGATTCAGACGGATGTTCATCAGCACATTTGGCACAAGTTATTCGGCCTCGGCAGTTCTGAGAACTGTGGCCAAACCTCTGGCATTTGAAGCAGCGGAGGGGGTTCGGGATATAGGGCCTGACTCGGATCTTTACATAGCCTGTCTCGATAATCTCGGGAAGCACACTTGAGCCGAATGTTAGGATTAGATGCTTTGTTTGAATCTCTTTACCATCACGTCTCATCTTAATTCGTTTCACATTGATGACATTCTGGTCACTCCATCCCTCCAAAAGTTCAGTCTCAGTAAGCTCCATTAGATCATCATCGGAGATGACACCACGAATGGTGTTCATAGAACGGTGGGGGGTGACACTCACAGGAATGGCCCCGAAAGACACAAGTTTAGGTAGCTTTTCATATTGCATTTTATCGCGGAGTTCAAGAAGTAGATCGCCGCTTGCCAACTTGGAGACTTTGTAACCTGGGCCAAAAGTTTCAATCAGTGATTTCGCAACCAGGAAAGGTGAGATGATTCTTGCTGACTTTTCAGTTTTCTCTGAGTGTATCACGTGAAATCGTGGAAAGTTATCAACTTGGTGGCCAAAAAACTTGAAAACTTCTTCGGTGCGCCCTCGTTTATGAGGGCGATCAAGGAGTGGGGGAAATGACGAAAAAGCCATAAAGGTAACACTGATTTCGGCAGCTATGCCAGCCACCCACCACCGAGCCCAACAAGGGGACGCTACGAGACCAGAAGGAGACGCAGACGCCAGCTGTACATAGCCACTATAACCTAATATAATAGACCCAAGGTTGGATAGATTACACCAGGTTAACCCTTGCTGCCTGGAAAATTGGAAGTAAAATGAAGCGAAGAGAAGACAGGAGAGATGGAAAGTGAGAGAGAAAGACGAAGGTTGGAGGGAGAGAGACAGGAAAAGGCAACTACCGATTTCCCCCGGGTGGGTCAGCCCGGGGGTGCCGTCTACGTGAAGCCGAGGCCAAAGGGGTGTGTTGCCTCCGCCGAGGGGCCATAAAGGTCCGAGCACTCAGCATTGGCTCAACCCCCAGGATCCCCTTTTCCCCGGACACGGCTAAGCCACGCACGGTTAAGCGTGGGAGGGTCCGACCCCCATGTGCTCGGGTCCGTGGTGTCGCAACCCACCAAACGCCTGCTTACGCAGGCGCCCCTGCGGGGAGCGTAGAGGCTTTCTACGGGGCTTGTTCTGAACGCACCCGTAGAAAGGCGGATACCCAGATGGTGGACAGGGTCCAACATCTTCAAGGCGCTCAGCGTCGCAGAGTGATATATAATGAAACCGTAGTCTATACGGGATCGGATTTGGCTCTTATAGAGATTCAATAGACATCTTGTGTCACTACCCCACGCAGTGCGAGACAACACTTTCAGGATGTTCATTGTTTTCATGCACTTGTTTTTTAGGTACTTTAGATGTGGGATAAATGTTAACTTCGGGTCTAGAATTACGCCCAAGAATTTGTGTTCCGCTTTTACAGGTAGACCCTCACCCTGTATCTCGATGTTGGGATCAGGGTGCAGACCTCTCTTTCTGGAGAAGAGGACGCATGTGGACTTTTGTGGGTTAAGCCGAAACCCATTCTCGTCTGCCCACTTAGACAGTTTGTTCAGACCAAGCTGAACCTGCCGCTCACAGATTGCAAGGTTACATGACGTGAACCCTATCTGTACATCGTCGACATATACTGAATAAAATATGTTGCGTGGGATGTACAGACGCAGAGAGTTCATTTTCACGATAAAGAGGGTGCAACTAAGCACACCACCCTGTGGTACTCCAGTTTCCTGCACATATGGTCTTGATAAGGCGCTACCCACACGGACACGGAATCTGCGGTTGGACAGATAACTTTCAATGATATTCAGCATAATGCCACGTATTCCAAAGTGTGCGAGGTCTCTTAGTATTCCGAATCGCCAGGTGGTGTCGTATGCTTTTTCCATGTCGAGGAAAACAGACAGGAAGAATTGCTTGTGGACAAAAGCCTCACGAATCTGAGCCTCTAGGCATATCAGATGGTCAGTGGTGGATCGGCCGTCGCGAAATCCACACTGGTATGGGTCAAGCAGCTTGTTTGATTCTAGGAAATGTATCAGACGGCGGTTTATCATCTTCTCGAAGACTTTGCAGATGCAGCTTGTTAGAGCTATGGGCCGATAACTCGATACGGACGATGGATCCTTGCCCTGCTTCAGGATAGGAATCACTATGGCCTCTTTCCAGGCAGAGGGGATCTTGCCAGAGGTCCATACACAGTTATACAGACAGAGAAGGGTTTTCTTCGTTTCGGAGGGCAGGTTCTTCAACATTTCGTATAGTATGCGGTCAGAGCCTGGGGCAGATTGGTTGCAGCAGGTGAGTGATGCATGCAGTTCTGCTAGAGAGAAAGGTAAGTTGTATGGCTCGTTCCCGGTGCTCTTTCGGTCTAGTTTTTGTTTTTCTATTGCTGTTTTGTATTTCATAAATGCTGGAGAATAGTGTGATGAACTGGACACATGTTCAAAATGTGCACCCAGATGGTTCGCTTGGTCCTCCAGGCTGTCTCCCTGCGTGTGTACCAGGGGAGGCGGATGTGTTTGTCGCCCTCTTACTCTATTGACCCTGTTCCAAACCTTGGCCTCATCCGTGTACGAATAGATGCTTGATAAGAATTTTTGCCAGCTGTCTCTTCTGGCTTGTCTGCGCGTTCTCCTACCTTGGGACTTTGTTTTCTTGAAATTGACGAGGTTTTCAGTAGTAGGAAAATGGCGAAGCTGCCTCCATGCTTTGTTCTGCTGCCTACGTGCGTTCCGGCATTGTTCATTCCACCACGGGACACGGCGTTTGCTAGAAAGTCCACTTGTTTGGGGAATACATTTAAAAGCTGTATCAATTATGAAATTAGTAAAATATTCGACGGCACCGTCAATTCCGAGTGATGAAATGTCAGCCCACGAGAGCGTACTGGTAAGTTTTTGGAATTTCTCCCAGTCCGCTGCATCGACCTTCCACCGGGGAGCGTGTGGTGGAGATTCGTATTGTCTTGGTGTTCTCAGCAGTATGGGGAAATGGTCGCTCCCGTAAGGGTTTTTTATAACTTCCCATTCAAGTTCAGGAAATATGGATGGAGAAGCTATGCTGAGATCTATAGAAGAAAAAGTTTTGTTTGCAAGACAATAATATGTAGGTTCTTTTTTGTTTAGCAGACATGCACCGGATGAGAAAAGAAAGCCTTCAATTAGACGGCCTCGAGCATCGGTGCGAGAGTCGCCCCACAGTCCGCTGTGTGCATTCAGATCCCCAAGAACAAGATAAGGGTCTGGCAATTCGTCTATTAGGGACTGGAATTCATGTTTGTGTAAGCGGTAATGTGGGGGTATGTAAAGCGAGCAAATGGTGACGAGTTTGTTTAAGAGAACAAGTCGAACTGCCACTGCTTCGAGGGGCGTTTGCAGCGGTAAACGTTGACACGGTATGCTTTTCTGAATTATGATGGCAACACCGCCTGAAGATGCAAGAGCATCATCCCGGTCTTTACGAAACGTAACATACTGTCGAAGAAAGTTTGCATGTTCCGATTTTAAGTGAGTTTCCTGTACACACAGCACTTTTGGATTGTGTTCGTGGAGAATTTCTTGCACATCATCGAGGTTCCTAAGAATGCCTCGGACGTTCCACTGTATGATTTGTATATCCATACTGAAAGTAAAATTGGTGCTGTGTGTACAAAAAGGAAGTGTTGCCTTAGATTACAGAACCTTTTACAGGCCCTGTAACGCGGGATTTGTCCTTTCTGAAGCGGTCGAGCGAACCTCGCCGCTCCTTAGGCGCTTGGTGCGCCGTCAGGATGGGTGTGGTGTCCATTGCCTCTTGTGAGGCGCCGGACACGCGCTCTTGCGAGCGAGAAGTTTCACGAGAAAGTCTCGCCGCGAAGGACGAGACATTTGCGCCCATCATCCCGGAGGTCGATGGGGTTGCCTTTGGGCCTGAGCTGCGCCGGCTGTTGCCAGCGCCAGCAGGGGCCCGTGAGGGTGAGGCAGCCTTGACTGCACCCACCGTGGGAGCTGCTGGCGGGCCTGCAGGTTCGTTACGCGTAGCGCAGGCTGCTACCGAGGGCTGTTGTGGTGCCGGCAACCCTAGGGTAACCGGGCCTGTTTGTTGGTTGGGTGGAGTAGACTTCGCTACTTCCACCCTAGGGGCAGGAGCCACAAGCGACAGCTCGCTGCGCGCAGGCTGGGCAGGTGGCAATAGCCGCTGCGACGCTGCCCCTTGACGCGCCGCATCAGCGTAAGTGGTCGTGTGGAATGGTGAGCACCTTTTGCGTGCTTCCTTAAACGATATGTTTTCACGGACTTCGAGAGTGATGATTTCTTTTTCTTTTTTCCAGTTCGGACAAGACCGGGAGTAAGCTGGATGCTCACCATCACAGTTTACACAGTGAGGTGTCGCTTCACAGTTGTCTGAGGCATGACCTTGGGTTCCACATTTCGCACATGTCAATCTGCCACGGCAGCTCTGCGAGCCGTGGCCAAATCTTTGACATTGGAAGCATCTTCTGGGATTAGGAATGTATGGTCTGACAGCTATCTTAGTGTATCCGGTTTCTATTGTTTGTGGCAGATCGCAAGTGGCAAAGGTCAGGATCAGGTGTTTTGTAGGAATTTATTTATTGCCTCGTCGGATAATGATACGCTGTACGTTGGTTACATTTTGCTCTTTCCAGCCCTCCAATAATTCGGTTTCGGACAAGTCAATGAGATCTGCATCAGAAACTACTCCGCGTGCTGTATTCATAGAACGGTGAGGTGAAACGGTAACAGGAATGTCTCCAAATGCCACAAGCTTGTTGAGTTTATTGTGCTGCTCTTTATCACGGATCTCAAGGAGGAGGTCCCCGCTCGCCATTTTGGTGACTTTGTAACCTGGGCCAAGGGCGTCAGTCAAGCCTTTTGCGACTAGAAAAGGGGATACGGTTCTTGCTGGTTTTTCGGTCTTCTCACTGTGAACTACTTGGTAACGGGGGAAAATTTCTCTTGGTCTGAATGAGCTTAATAGTTCTTCGGTGCGTCCCCTCTTGTGAGGGTGACGATCAAGTAAACGGGGAACTGCAGGCGTTCCCATACTGGTTTGGTTTATTTCGGCGGCAATGGCGGCCACCCACCACGGAGCCCAACTAGGGGACGCTGCAGCACTTAACGCGTAAGGCTGCAGGCGCCAACCGTACATTGCCACTATAACCTAATATAATATACCCAAGGGAGGGCACATACACAAGGTTAACCCAAGCCGCCTGTGAAAATTAGGAAGGGACGGAAGAGAAGAGATGATAGGAGAGTAAAAGAAAGGAGATAGGAAAGCAAAAGGTTGGAAAGGGGGACAGGAAAAGGCGACCACCGGTTTTCCCCGGGTGGGTCAGTCCGGGGGTGCCGTCTACGTGAAGCAGAGGCCAAAGAGGTGTGTTGCCTCCGCCGAGGGGCCGTAAAGGTCCAAACACCCGGCATCGGCTCAACCCCCAGGATCCCCTTTTCCCCGGACACGGCTAAGCCGCACACGGCTACACGCGGGAGGGTCCAACCCTCATGTGCTCGGGTACGTGGTGTCGCAACGCACCAAACGCCTGCTTACGCAGACGCCCCTGCGGGGTTGAGTTCTTGTGCTGTGTGTCAAGAGGATTCAAGTTGGCTTACGGAGCCTTTCCAGGCCCCGTAATCCGTGGTTTGTCTTTCTTGGAGCGGTCGCGAGATTCGCGCCGCTCACGAGGCGCTGGGTGCGCCGGCTGGCTTGTAGTTGTGTCCATCGACTCCTGGGAGCCGCTGGACTTCCGCTCATTCAAGCGGGGTAGTTTTGGGGTAGGCCTTGCCTCGAAAAGCAGGGCCTTGGACGCCACCAACCCAGAGGTTGATGGGCCCTCCTTCTGAAACGGCGCATCGGCGCTGGCTGCTGTCGCCTGGGGGGCTGGTGGCACAGCTGTGGCTACACTTTTTGTGTGCCGGGCCGATGCCGGAGTCTGCTGCAGCGTTGCCCCCTTTCGCGCTGCACCAGCATACCCTGCGTCATGCAGGAAGGAAACACGTTTCCGCGCTTCTTGAAATGAGATGTTTTCTTTTACTTTAAGTGTCAGGATATCCTTTTCTTTTTTCCACGTGGGGCACGAACGAGAGTAGGCTGCGTGTCCACCGTCGCAGTTTGAACAGTGGAGCGTGGCACTGCAGTTGTCAGAGTTGTGTTCGTATTCACGGCATTTTGCACAGGTCAGTCGGCCTCGGCAGCTTTGCGAGCCATGGCCGAATCTTTGGCACTTGAAACATCGTCGTGGGTTAGGGATGTAAGCTCGGATCCGTGTCTTTGGGTACTCTGTTTCGAGGGAATCTGGCAGTGTACTCGATGCAAAGGTTAGAATGAGGTGCTTGGTAGGGATTTCTTTGTTTTCACGCTTGATCTTTATTCTTTGGACTTTGATAACGTTCTGGTCATTCCATCTCTCGAGAAGTTCTTCTTCGGTCAAATTTAGGAGATCCTCATCTGACACGACTCCTCAGACTGTATTCATGGAGCGATGTGGAGTCACCGTGACGGGGACATCACCGAATGCCACAAGGTTCGACAGTTTGCCATGTTGTTGGATGTCACGAACCTCGAGTAGGAGGTCGCCACTCACCATCTTAGTAACTTTGTATCCAGGCCCTATTGTGTCAGTTAGACATTTAGCAACAATGAAAGGAGATAGTGTTCTCACGGTTTTTTCAGGATTTGGACAATGCACAACATGAAAACGAGGAAAAGTTTCTTTCTGCTGGACAAATAATTTCAAGGTTTCATCGGTGCGCCCTCTTTTAAAAAGAGGACGATCAGAAAGTGGGGGGAATGACGTTTTAGCCATAAAAATTATTTGATTTCGGCAGCTACGCCAGCCGCCCACCACCGAGCCCAACAAGGGGACGCTACGAGACCAGAAGGAGACGCTGACGCCAGCTGTACGTTGCTACTATAACCTAATATAAATGATGATGACGATGATATTTGGTGTTTTGTGGCGCAAGGGCCAAATGTGGCCAAAGAGCGCCAAGACAATGAATGGTATGTTTGCGATGATCGGTGAGTTCCGATGATAGGATGCTATGTGGCTGTAAAGGGGCCTAAGGACAAATCGCGGTATATAAGCGTCAAACATACATCGAATAGGATTATGGTAGTGACGTGTGGAGTGATCTGTGGGTCGTGAATGTATGAAAAGTGGTCATGGTGTTAAAATTAAGGATATAAAAGTAGCACGATGCCTACCGAAGGCCTTTGTGGACAAAGACCATGAGGCATGTGCTTTATTTAATAAGATACTGCAGCACCGGCTTCTGCAGAGAGGCCGTGCTACACGTCACCTGGATAGATAACACGAAAATTATATATGCCCTTTAAAAACGCGAGAAGTGATTGATATTTAAAAAGAGGTTCATTGCCCAAAAACATAGAAGGATGTAATGGGAGATTTAGCCGTGATGGTAATGGAAAATGTTTTTTCCTCTGAGGCTCCAACTCAGGGCACTGTAAGAGGACATGAAGTACACTGAGTGGCTCGCCACATTCGTCACAGACAGGCGGATCGCCACCGGACAATAAGTATGCGTGTGTACTGTATGTGTGTCCTATCCTGAGTCTGCAAAGTGTAACCTGTGTGTAGCGTGTTTTCGATTCTGACGGCCAATGAGCGAGATGAGGCTTGATAGTATGTAGTTTGTTGTTCGTTTCTCTGTCCCACAGACGTTGCCAGTAGGCTCTGACCTTTTTCTTGATAAATGGCTTTAGGTCCATTACAGGGACGGCTATGGGCGAAGTGGCAGCGTCTGTATGAGCAGATGTGGCTAGCTTGTCGGCCAACTCATTCCCTTCGATCTCGCGGTGCCCTGGCACCCAGCACAGCACAATTTGTTGCTTAGATGCATACGCGGGGCAAATTATGGAGTAAAGAGGTATAATGACGGGGTTTCTGTGCCTACTGAGAGTTTTTAAACATTTCAACACGGATAAAGAGCCAGTAAAGATGATTGCCTTGGGTATGTCTAACCGTTTGATGTGTTTAATCGCCGCCAGGATGGCGTAGGCCTCCGCTGTAAAGATGGTTGTGTTTGGGTGTAGAACTCCGGTAGCCCAAAAGGATGGACCGACCGCCGCGTAAGACACGCCAGTGTGTGACTTTGAGGCGTCAGTAAAATATTCCGGACAAGAGTATTTGTGCTGCAATTCGAGGAAGTGCATACGGATATGTGCGACCGGCGCATACTTTGTAACATCAACGAAGGACAGATCACAGTCAATCAGCTGCCACTGCCATGGCGGCAGCTGTACAGGAGAGGACATGACATCGTGTTCGTGGAGCGACACATCCATCTCTTCGGCAAGACTTCTTACTCGCAGTGCGTAGGGCTTTCTTACGCTAGGGCGGTTCTGAAAGGTTTCGGCACTGTACAGGTCATTTATAGTTGGGTAGGTAGGGTGTGTTTTGCTTGAGTTTACTTTCAGGAAAGACTTAAAGGACAAGTACGTTCTCTGCAGATGGAGTGACCATTCATTTGATTCCGCATATAGGCTTTCTACGGGGCTTGTTCTGAATGCACCCGTAGAGAGGCGGATGCCCAGATGGTGGACAGAGTCCAACATCTTCAAGGAGCTCGGAGTCGCGGAGTGGTATATAATGTAACCGTAGTCTATACGTGGTCGAATCAGGCTCTTATAGAGATTCAGTAGACATTTTGTGTCACTACCCCACGTAGTGCGAGACAACACTTTCAAGATGCTCATTGTCTTCATGCACTTGTTTCTTAGATACTTTAGATGTGGGATAAATGTTAACTTCGCGTCCAGAATTATGCCTAGAAATTTGTGTTCAGTTTTTACAGGTAGACCCTCACCTTGCATCTCGATGTTGGGATCAGGGTGCAGACCTCTGACTTTCTGGAGAAGAGGACGCATGTGGACTTTTGTGGGTTAAGCCTAAATCCATTCTCGTCTGCCCACTTACATAGTTTGTTCAAACCAAGCTGAACCTGCCGCTCACAGATTGCAAGGTTACATGAGGTGAACCCTATCTGCACATCGTCGACATATACTGAATAAAATAGGTTGCGTGGGATGATGATGTGTGGTGTTTTATGGCGCAAGGGCCAGTTATGGCCAAAGAGCGCCATGCCAGTGTTTGTGAATGTGCAGTGGGGCGATGAATTCTGAGAAGTAGATGAAGCGTGGCTGTAAAAGGGCCTAAAAATAATCGCTGTAAAATGCGTAAAATATACATGTACTAAAATCATGGCAATGACATGAGGTGTACTATGAAATGAAGAATGCATTGAGAGGTAATGACACGATATTTAAAATATTTCAGATGCAGTAATTGGCAAGAAGCACTACTGCCTAAACAGAGCTCTTGAACCACAAGGGCCTGGAGTTATGTGCTATAAAAAACTATCACAGCGGCATCCTCTGGAGAGAGGATGCGCTACGAACTAGTTGGGCTAATAACATGCAGGACCACATCGTTCAAAAAATCGACGACTGCTTTGGCATTAAAAATCGGTTCTTCGCCAAGAAACATAATGGGGTGAAGCGGGACATGATATCGGTACGCTTGTGGAAAATATTTCTTTCTTTCTGTTTCGGCTTCCCTGCACTCCACGAGGACATGGAGGACGGTCAGCCTCTCACTACATCTACCACAGGTTGGAGGATCATTTCCATTCAACAGAAAATTGTGAGTACCATATGTGTGTCCTATTCTTAGACGACAGAACAGGACATCAGTTCGTCGTGTTTTCGTTGCGGGTGACCAGAAACCTAACTGTGGCTTAATTAAGTCAAGCTTATTATTTGTTTCAGCGTCCCACAAGCGCTGCCAGTGGTCTCGCAGTTTTCTTCGCAGAAAAGGCTTCAGATCTGCGGGAGGAATAGTAGCCGCAGGATTAATAGCTTGCGATGTAGTTGATGTGGCCAACTGGTCTGCAAGCACATTACCCTCAATGCCTCTATGGCCAGGCACCCAGCATATAGTGACATGCTGGTTAGATATATACGCTCTGCATAAACTGGAATAGAGCTCAGTAAGTACAGGATTTTTGTTTTTGCAGAGTGACATCAGAGCTTTCACCACGCTTAGGGAGTCTGTAAATATAATTGCTTTTTGAAGTTTTGATGTCCTTATATGATTCACAGCCGACAATATATATATAGTGCATAGGCCTCAGCCGTAAAGATACTCGTTTCCGGGTGGAGTACACCGGATTCCGAAAAGGATGGGCCGACGGCTGCATAAGATACCCCGACATGTGACTTGGAAGCATCTGTGTAAAGCTGTGTACACGAGTATTTAGACTGGAGTTCTAAGAAATGCATTTTAATGTGTGCCTCTGGCGCATGTTTAGTGACCTCCAGGAACGATGTGTCACACTCTGAGTTGCCAGTGCCACGGCGGCAACAGTTTCGCTGGAGCCATAGGACATTGTTCAAGCAGTGGAACACCCATTTCCTCACTAAGATTCCTCACACGCAAAGAGAACGGCTTTCTTGCTGCAGGTCGATTATGGAAGAGTGTGGCAGCGGTCATGTCATTTATAGATGAGTAAGAAGGATGTTTAATGTTTGCTTGTACTTTAAGAAAATACGTGAAACTGTTGTATGACCGCTGGAGATGAAGCGACCACTGATTCGACTCTACGTACAAGCTCTGGATTGGACTTGTCCTGAAAGCACCGGTCGCGAGACGGATACCCAGGTGGTGGACGGGGTCTAGAATTTTTAATGCACTGGGCGTTGCTGAATTGTAAATTATAGATCCGTAATCAAGGCGTGAGAGGATAAGACTTTTATACAAGTTAAGCAAACACTTTCGATCACTACCCCAAGTCGTACGCGACAGAAGCTTTAAAAGGTTCATTGTCTTCAGGCATTTTGCCCTCAGATACTTAATATGAGGAATAAATGTAAGCTTCGAATCTAAAATAATGCCTAGAAACTTATGCTCGCTGCTCACAGAGAGCGCATCTCCTTTGATTTCTATACTGGGGACAGGCGTTATGCCTCTCTTGTTTGTAAAGAGTACGCAAGTGCTCTTCTGGGCGTTTACTTTAAAACCGTTCTCATCTGCCCATTGGGACAATCTGTTTATTCCCAGCTGCACTTGTCGTTCGCAGATGGCAATATTGCATGACTTGAAGGCTATCTGCACATCATCGACATAAACAGAATAAAACATAGTGCGTGGGATGACTGTGTGCAGGGAACTCATTTTTACAATAAATAGTGTGCAACTAAGCACGCCCCCTTGTGGCACACCGGTCTCTTGGGTGAATGACTTAGAAAGAGCGTTACCCACTCTTACGCGGAATGTGCGATTCGATAGGTAACTTTCAATTGTGTTTAACATGTTGCCACGGACACCCATCGCAGAGAGATCTCGGAGAATGCCGTAGCGCCATGTCGTGTCGTAAGCTTTTTCTAGGTCGAGGAACACTGAAAGACAGAACTGCTTATGCATAAAAGCGTCTCTGATATAAGACTCAATGCGAACAAGGTGGTCTGTTGTGGACATACCTTCCCTGAAACCACATTGGAAGGGGTCTAGTAATTTGTTATTTTCAAGGAAACAGATTAAGCGCCTGTTGATCATTTTTTCAAATGATCATTTTTTCATTTTTTCACAGACAGCTTGTTAGCGCTATTGGCCTGTAGCTGCTGGCTAGGGACGGGTCTTTGCCTTGTTTAAGCACGGGAATGACTACAGCTTCCTTCCACGAGGACGGGATATATCCATGCGCCCACATGACATTGAAAAGATACAGGAGTGTTTTCAGCGCTTCAGGATTCAGGTACTTAATCATTTCATACATGACACGATCACCGCCTGGCGCCGAGTTATTGCAGCAAGCGAGGGATGCTTTGAGTTCAATTAAAGTAAATGGATAGTTGTAGGCCTCACTCGATGAACCTTTACGTTTTAGGGCCTGTCGCTCTTCGCGTTCTTTAACTCTCAGAAATGCTTGTGTGTAGTGGGACGCACTGGAGATATATTGAAAGTGTTCGCCCAGACAACCAGCCTGATCTTCCAGGCTCTCTCCTTGAGTACTTACTAAGGGGAGTGGGTGTACCCCCCGGCCTTTTAATTTATTTACTCGATTTCACACTTTCGTCTCATCCGTGTAAGAATTTATACTGGAGATGTACTTCTCCCAACTCTCCCTTTTAGCACGTCGACGTGTTCTTCTAGCCTGGGACTTTATTTGTTTGAATCTAATCAAGTTTTCGGCGGTTGGAGAGTCGCGAAGTCGTCCCCAAGCTTTGTTTTGATTTTTCCGTGCTTCCTTGCATTCTTCGTTCCACCACGGGATACGACGTTTATTAGCCAGTCCGTTAGTTGACGGATGCATGTTGTGGCAGTCTCAATTATAAAGCCCGTTATATATGCTACAGCATCGTCTATATTTAAAGAGTCAATATCTTCCCTGCCTAAATACGTTTGTTCTTGGAAACGTTCCCAGTTAGCCGAGTCAACCTTCCATCGGGGAATGTGTGGGGAACATAGATCTTGTTTTGTCAGTTTTAACATGATTGGAAAGTGGTCGCTCCCAAAAGGGTTCTTCACAACTGACCACTCCAGGTACGGAATCAGTGTACTCGACACGATACTTAAATCTATGGAGGAGTATGTGTTTTGCGCCATGCTGTAGTAAGTTGGCTCTGTCTTATTAAGTAAACATGCTCCTGAAGAAAAGAGAAAGTTTTCAATCAGGCGTCCTCTCGCATCGCAACGAGAGTCTCCCCACAATGTGTTATGTGCGTTTAAATCTCCGACAACTATGTATGGTGCCGGAAGTTGATCTATGTAGTTCTGAAATTCAGTTTTATTAAGATGATAATTAGGAGGGATGTATATAGAGCTAACAGTGACTAGCCTGTCAAACAATACCCCTCGGACAGCAACTGCCTCTAGCGGCGTACGAAGTTTCAGTTCTCGACAGGCAACACCTCTGTCAACTACGATAGCAACACCGCCGGATGACACGAAGGTGTCATCGCGGTCTTTGCGAAAGATGGCGTATTGCCGGAGAAAGTTGCATTGTGTAGATTTAAGGTGTGTCTCCTGAACACACAGCACCTTCGGATTAAACTTGTGTAGGATTTCTTTGACGTCATCGAGGTTGTGCAGGAATCCTCTGACGTTCCACTGTATTATTTGTGTATTCATGTTGAAAGTGTTTTTTGTGCTGTGTGTATAGGAGACTAACCTAAGCTACAGAGCCCTTGTCGGGCCCTGTGATGCGGGCTTTTTTCTTTTTTGGAGCGATCGCGAGATTCTCGGCGCTCCTGAGGCGCTGGTGGCGCCGTCTGGCCGGTTGTTGTGTCCATCGCCTCTTGTGAGGCGCTGGACACGCGCTCTTGCGAGCGGTTGGTTTGACGAGAAGGCCTCGCCTCGAGGGACGAGGCCCTAGAGGCCACCAGCCCGGAGGTCGATGGCCCCTTCTTGTGAGTTGGCGGAGCAGCGCTAGCTGCAGCCGCCGAGGGGGCGGATGGCGTCACTGCTGGCTCACTGTGTGTGGGCCGCTTGGACCGCTGTGTGTGGGCGCGTCAGGGGGCCGCGACGCTGCCCCCTGACGCGCCACTTCGGCAAAGGTGTTCTTTGGCAGGTATGACACCCGCCAGCGTGCCTCTTTGAACGAAATATTTTCTTTGACTTTGATTGTGACGATTTCCTTTTCCTTCTTCCATGATGGGCAGGACCGTGAATATGCGGCGTGCTCCCCATCACAGTTCACGCAGTGGAGAGTGTTTTGACATGCTTCAGAAAGGTGTTCAGTGGCACTGCATTTTGCACAAGTCTGACGGCCTCGGCAGTTCTGTGAACTGTGCCCGAATCGCTGGCACTTAAAACATCGGAGCGGGTTAGGCACGTATGGCCTGACACGGATCTTGACATACCCGGCCTCAATGGTCTCGGGTAGCACACTAGAACCAAAGGTAAGAATAACATGTTTTGTTTGAATTTCCTTTCCATCGCGCCTCATCTTAATTCTTTTAACGTTTATCACATTTTGCTCACTGAAGCCCTCCAAGAGTTCAGCCTCGGTTAGCTCCATTAAATCATCATCTGAGATAACGCCACGGGTGGTGTTCATAGTACGATGTGGGGTTACTGTCACTTGGGTGTCCCCAAATGATACTAGATTGGGCAGTTTCTCATATTGTTTCACATCACGGAGCTCCAAGAGGAGATCCCCGCTTGCCATCCTGGATGCTTTAAAGCCTGGTCCAAAATATTAGTCAAAGACTTTGAGACAAGAAATGGTGACATTGTTCGTACCGATTTGTTTGAGGTTTCAGAGTGAATGACATGAAATCTGGGGAAATTCGGTGTTTGGCGTCCAAAAAACTGGAACACATCTTCGGTGCGCCCTCTTTTCAGACGGCGATCAGGGAGTGGTGGAAAAGGACTAGCCATAAGAATATCTGGGTTTTCGGCAGCAACGCCAGCCACCCACCATGGAGCCCAACAAGGGGACGCTGCAGGACCTGTAAACACAAGGCCTGCAGACGCCAGCTGTACGTCACCACTATAACCAAATATGGAATATCCAAGGCTGGCTACCCACACAAGGTTAACCCTTGCCGCCCAGAAGATCAGAAGTAAAAGGAAGTGAGTAGGAGACAGGAAAGATTGAAAGTCAGAGAGAAAGACGAAGATTGAGGAGGAGGACAGGAAAGGGCGACTGCCGATTTCCCCCGGTGGGTCAGTCCGGGGTGCCGTCTATGTGAAGCAGAGGCCGAAGAGGTGTGTTGCCTCCGCCGAGGGGCCTTAAAGGTCCGAACACCCAGCATCGGCTCAACCCCCAGGATGCCCCTTTCCCCAGACACGGCTAAGCCGCGCACGGCTATACGCGGGAGGGTCCAACCCTCGTGTGCTCGGGTACGTGGTGGCGCAACTCACCAAACGCGCTTACGCAGACGCCCCTGCGGGGGAAGAGGCAAGAAGAAAGCTTGCTGCAGGTAGGAAAACAATTGCACTGCCGCAAGCGGATCATTCTGAATTTCTTAAAGCGACTGGAACAACTTTGGTGGTTGTGTACAGTGCTCTCAGTCGATGTCACTTGGGCGAGCCATGCATCGGCTTCCACCGATGTCATCAAGAGTGCTTGAAACAAGCCACTCCATTAAGCTTATTTAATAGCATTTGCTTGCCTTGCACTGTGGGTGTGTGCACGGAATAAACTGCAACGACTCTACACTGTAGAAGATGTGAGCACAGCACGTAAACTTATTTTGAAGTTGTCGTCACCACAGTAATTATAAAAAGTGGAAGTAGACAATGCATTTGTCACACGTGTTGTGCCCAAGTACGCAAGACAACCCATGGCCAAACTGTGCAACGGTAGAGGGGGAATGCAGTGGCTTAAGAGAAGGGTAATGTTTAACCATTTGTAGCTGTTCATTACAATGCACCGACAAAACATTTTTCCCGCAGGGGCGTCTGCGTCAGCAAGCGTTTGGTGTGTTGCAACACCACGGACCAGCACACGAGGGTTGGACCCTTCCGCGTGTAGCCGTGCGCGGCTTAGCCGTGTCTGGGGAAAGGGGGATCCTGGGGGTTGAGCCAATGCCGGTTGATTGGACCTTTAAGGCCCCCCAGCGGAGGCAACACACCTCTTCGGCCTCTGCTTCACATAGACGGCACCTCCAATTCCCCTCCTGGAGGAAATCGGCAGTCGCCTTTTCCTGTCCCCCTCTTCAATCTTTTGTCTTTTTCTCTCACTTTTCCATCTGTCCTGTCTCACTCACTTCTTCTCACTTCCAAATTCCGGGCGGCAAGGGTTAACCGTGTGTAATGTATCCAGTCTTGGGTATGTACATTAGGTTATATAGTGGCGTGCATAGCTGGCGTCTGCAGGTTTCGCGTAACCTGTAGCGTCCCCTTGTTGGCTCGGTGTGGGTGGCTACCACCGCCGCCGACTTTGAAACCATGTTATGGCAGAAGCGTTCCCCCGACTTTCAGATCGCCTCTGAAAAGAGGTCGCACCGATGCAATTTTCCAATTTACCCCCTGAACCGACCTAGACACCTTCCCTAAGTACCATGTCTTCATAGTGAAGGCAACACAAGCGTAGAAAACTCTCACCCTTCCTTGTATCGAAATGCCTCGTAAACACGATTGGACCTGACTACAAAGCCACAAGATGGCTAGCGGAGACCTCCTCCCTCGAACTGAAAAAGAAAGACCAAGTTGAAAAGCTCGCCCAACTCACCAGTGTCCGGGGTGCATTAACGTCACAATT
>NC_051162.1:101610572-101658320 GCF_013339745.2 Dermacentor silvarum | reverse complement strand
TCAGGGTGCTGTGCCATATTGCGCTTAAGCAAGTCGTCGCCATCGACTATAGAGCAATCAGCAAAATTGCACAAAAACATAATGCGGGAGGCGCTTTAACTCAAACAGGCAACAAGAATGTGTGACAGCGTCGAAGTTTCAGTCTTTTGAAATAGCGGAACCTGCATGTGCGCGTCGGTAAAATTCGTTCGCAGGCTGTACAGAGCATCTGTTGTAAGTGCGATGCCGGTAACTAAGGCCTGTCTCATAGCCGGAGTTTATATAAATTCCTGACTGGTACCCCAGCCTCAGTGAGCGAGATACAGCGAGCTTGCAGGCGCAACAAAATGAAACCCGTTGGGCGCTTGTAGCCTCCGATGACAGTGTATACAATTTGAATGCGTAAGCGTTCTTGGGTTCTCGTTCTAGTGACCTCGTAAATCTTTCCGTTCATTAATTTTTCTGTAACGCGTGCCACGATGTGCGATCTATGGGTATACATGGGGTCCTAAGAATGCCTTATCTCTACGTAGGACCACTGGAATTTATTATTATTACTATACATCGTGAGTATTGAAGTGGTATTAGGAGTAATTACATGTTCATTAAAGGAGTAAGATTAATTATGATGATATTTCTTAAGCGGAATGAAGTATGTTAGACGGTAATTAAGAATAGTGCGA
The DNA here is from genome assembly GCF_013339745.2 of Dermacentor silvarum. Taxonomy (NCBI): domain Eukaryota; kingdom Metazoa; phylum Arthropoda; class Arachnida; order Ixodida; family Ixodidae; genus Dermacentor; species Dermacentor silvarum. Next base: position 101,657,658 of record NC_051162.1, on the reverse strand, counting down.
GTAAAAACTATTTAGGCTAAAATAATTAATGTCATAAAGGGTAATTCAGTGTAAATTAGGCACCATCAAGAATAATTCACGGCCCATTAGATTAATTAGGTCTAATTGCGATCGATTAGCAATTACATAATGCTAATCATGACTAATAAGAGGAATTAGGTAGAGTTAAGTCTAATTATTATTATTTAAAAATGATGAATTAGTTCGCAATATTTAATAAAAACGACCAAATGTCATACGAAGAGGCGCGCTCGGATACATCACATACCTATGGGTGCAAGATGAGCGACTAGAAATAATGCTTGCGCATTATCTGACAAGTCCTACTAGGGAGTATCTGCAGGATTTTTTTTTCGTAATATTAAGATACGAGAGATACATCGGTTCGCGCCACCTAAAGGAAGAAATGAACTTTTTTGCTGAATTAAATTTGTAGGTGAGACTGAAGGTGATATCACGTAAGGGGGTCTTTAAGTTAATTTAGTTAAAGACCTGTGAACCGTTATTTTTTTGCCCAGGCGCTGAACCTGAACCAAAAAGAAAAATATGCATAAGCTTTAACTAGAACACAAGCCGAACAAGATAAAATCTGGGTAACTTGCATAGTGGCGCAAGGCTCAAGACACAGCTGAGCTGATCGGTTCCTAGCTGGTCCTGGCTATACGAAGTGATGCTAAATTATACGAAGTAATGCAAAGTGATACTAAGTTATACGAAGTGTATAAGCATTTCCTCGTGGCCCGTGGCATCGGGGAACGCCTCGCGAAGCACTTGCAGTCCGAGCACACGTAGAGGAAGTGAGGCGAAACCTATGCACAGGGTACGGGCGGCGCGCAGCAGACGACACGCGCAGTAGCGCGCAGCTACTGCGCATGCGCCGTTGTGGGAGCTCGGCCGAGCCGCAGCCAGAAGCACCTGCTGCAGTCACCGATACCACGAGCGTTCGGCGCTAAGGCGGAGAAACGGAGAAGCGCTGATGGCGTCGGCAGCACCTCTGCGCGTTGCCTCGTTGGTGCTGCTACAATTTGTTTCTCTCTCTCTCTTTCTCTCTCTCATTTTCTTTTTCTCTCTCCCGAGCACAGCGCGCGACGCTCCGCGAGGTAGTTGCTAGGCAAAGCAGCGGCAGGCGGTGCACATTACGGCTGGCTTAAACAGCTCCGCGGTTAAATGTTTCGGTTCGACACCCGGATTCTAAGTACACGGGCGTCTTTGGAATTCGTTTCATCGAGAAGGAAACGTCGCGACCTGAATTGAACCTGTGGCCTGAAGCTTACCAACACATCGTCGTAGCCACACTGGGATAGAGCAGCGAGTGTTCTAGAAAGCAATTTGTACAATACATAAATTAAGATCATAATCATCATCAGCCTATATTTACGTCCACTGCAGGACGAAGGCCTCTCCTGCGATCTCCAATTACCCCTGTCTTGCGCTAGCTGATTCCAACTTGCGCCTGTAAATTTCCGAACTTCATCACCTCCCCTAGTTTTCAGCAGTCCTCGACTGTGGTTCCCTTCTCTCAGTATCCATTGTGTAACTCTAATGATCCACCGGTTATCCATCCTACGCATTACATGGCCTGCCCAGCTCCATTTTGCCCTCTTAATGTCAACTATAGAATATCGGCTATCCCCGTTTGTTCTCTGATCCACACCGCTCTCTTCCTGTCTCTTAACGTTACTCCTAAGATTTTTCGTTCCATCGCTCTTTGTGCGGTCCTTAACTTGTTCTCGAGCTTCTTTGTTAACCTCCAAGTTTATGCTCCATATATTAGCACCGATGGAATGCAATGATTGTACACTTTTCTTTTCAACGTCAGTGGTAAGCTGCCAGTCAAGATTTGGTAATGCGTGCCGTATGCACTCCAACAAAAATATCGCTCAATCCTTCATTCATTGCGAGGACAGTATTTCGCAATAGATCTTCTTAAGCCGGAATTGGTTATGTAATTCAGAATGAAATCCCTAAATACTTGTTTGCTTCAAGGGAACGAAAACAAAAAAATACAGGAATGCAGGAACCCTGCAATCTGCAAGGCTCCTCCTGAGCCCAGATAGTAGAGCGTCCGCACTGAAAAGCCTTTTGCCCCGGGTTCATTTCTCCGATGAAGGACAACTTCTTTGACGTCAAAGAGTTCTTTCTAATTACCACTATACTCATCCTTTGGGATTTCATGTGTACTCCACTTCGATGCGCATGGTTCCTTTTCACCATGACAAGCCTTAAACAAAAAGCAAACAAACCAACAAACAATCCAACAAGCAAAAGCAATAAAGTACACGAACTTTTGTGTACAGCGAAGGCCACTTTTTTGGTCTTTTAGCTTGCCGTCACACTAAAAGCAGCAGGGTCTACCTATATGTCAAAGATGGTAGAATGTTTACAAGAGGGCAAGCTACGTCACTCATGAGACGTCAGGGACGACAAATGTCGCAAAGGCTGGATTATCCGTGCGTCAGCTCACTGGCTTCGTGAATGTCAGTGAAAGAGGCTCGGCACTCTTAAATAGAATGATAAAGATCATAACTTTGCAAAGCTCCTTGTTGGAGTGTACATGTGCATTTTATTTATCCTCATTCATTCGTTGTTTTTCATTTTTTTTCACTATACAACACAACAGTGTTAAATTCGTGGTGCACATGGGAGAGTCAATGGAGTCACAGGAGGTTCCTCATTAATCTAAATAAGTTTTCCATAATATTATTGTATCTATACTGTAGAACTTAACTTCCAGCGCACACCCAAGACTTCACCTCTAGATTCTACATTAGGACAGATTGTAGAATGTAACGTAGCCAACTGCAGCACATCCTGCCTTTGAAATGCGGAAATAATATATATATATATATATATATATATATATATATATACCTCTAGATTCTACATTAGGACAGATTGTAGAATGTAACGTAGCCAACTGCAGCACATCCTGCCTTTGAAATGCGGAAATAATATATATATATATATATATATTGAAAAAGGTCGGTCCACCGACCGAAACTGTTGGGAACATATTAAACCTAAGATAACCGCGAAGTTGTGCTTCTGACTTTCCTAAATACGCTTGGCCCATTGAAAAATCCAGTTACTACTATATATATATATATATATATATATATATATATATATATATATATATAAGAAGCGTACAGTTTCACATCCCCAGTGAAGGATGCTACATGTTAACTATTGTGAAAAGATGCGTGTGCACTGGCAAATCAGTTCTTAGGTTGTGCATTGCGCAATTTATTATTATTTCTTTTGACAAGCAGGAAATCTGATCCTCTGCGGACATTTATCACGGAACACAGAATGCCTTTCTCACATTCTCTTGGTATTGTCATAAGTGCTCAATGCAGTTTGTTTTGGTAGCATCGTCACTTCATCGTCTAAGTGTCCACAGCACTGCGCTGATCGATTTGAATATTGCTGGTGCAAGGTGTTGGCTTATGACATTACTGTTGTATGACAATCATGCATGACATTCACGAAAAGTTCTGGTGATGCAAATGGCACCACGAATCCCATTAGAAACCATGCTGCTCTTGGTGCTGACATTAACTAATTTTACTTTGTCAGACTAGTAAATTTAGTTATTCAGGTACAGAGAAACTGGAGCTTCATTTCATAGCCACTGAGAGTTTACATATGTTAATAACGTTTATCTCCGGGCTTTTTATATTATAAGGTCATAATGGGGAAGGTTTTACACACAACACCGACTTTAAACTTGTGTATTAGACACTTCTTTATTCTTATTTTCTTGAACAAGAGCATAAAGCAGGCCTTCCAGTTTATTCCTTCAGCTCATTCGTGGGAAGCTACGAGCACAAGCTGTAAGCTTTGCACAGCTTCTAGGGAACACAGGAACTGTTCAGTGGGCGTAGATCTACACTCTTTAATGACATAATCAGTTCTTCCAATGGTCATTTAACTTTTCTAAAATGCTCAAGTGTGTTTTTGGTTGGATAATGGAAATGTAAGTTTAGCAGGTCACGAGTCTATGACTGATGTTGAGAGCCATGTTAGTTGGAGTGCACAATACTTGTCAAAGAATTAGATGAAAAACATAGACACCACTGCTCTTTAACCTACTGAGAACACCCCTTGCACTCTTTCTTACCTCACTTTGCACTGTACTTTAAGTCCAGAAATTTGCTATGTACAAAAATGCTCCAATTTTATTTTGCCTTACATTTTGCCTGATGCGGTCTGTATAGTATCGTTTACACAATCATTGCATTGAATGGATAATAAACTGAAACTGAACTGAACTGAAACTTTTGCGTGCGGAAGCCATCAATCTAAGGGGTTTTTATTTTCCTCGATTATATTATTACGATATCATCGAAAGATGATCAAGGGACGAGCCACCGCGAGAAAGACGATGAAGTGTGTCTGTGCTCTTGGTGCGAGCGAGTGTGGGCCTGGCTGTCTGTCTCCAGTGTAAATAGCCTGTAAATAGCCTCTTTCGTCTGTGTCCTTCCACACGTAACATTCTGGTGGAGGTTAGCGATCCCCGTCCTCGCCACGGAACTCCGAAGTGGTCGGTACATCGAGCTTGTCACCATGCCCCCCGGTGACGAGACCGCCTCTGCAATGGCTTCGGGTCGTCCGACTACTCCTATCGTCACGGTTGCCCAACATCGCGACCCTGGTGTGTTCTCTGGCCTGGAGGGACAGGACGTTGACGACTGGATCAAGCTATATGAACACGCCAGTGCTAATAACAGGTGGGACCCAACGATTATGCTCGCCAATGTCATCTTTTATCTCTGCGGCACCCCACGCGTGTGGCACCAAACACATGACGACGAGATAACAAGTTGGGACACTTTCAAAGAAAAGCTACGGGAACTGTTCGGCGACCCTATTGGGCGCAAGGTTGCCGCGAGAAAGGCTCTTGCGTCTCGTGTTCAGACCTCTACAGAGCCGTACGTTTCGTACATACTCGACGTCTTGGCTCTCTGCCGCAAAGCTGTCGATGGTATGTCTGAAGCAGGTAAAGTAGCCCATGAGCTAAAAGGAATTGCCGACGACGCTTTGAATTTGCTTGTTTTCGGCAATGTCTCGACCATCGACCCCATCATAAAAGAATGCCGTCGCCTTGAACACGCTAAGAGCCGCCGTATCACACCCCACATCACGCGCCTACCCAACACTGCTGCTACGTCGACATGTGAGGGTCGACCGCGTCAGGCCACTACCTGTGACGACGTGACCCGTATTGTTCGCCGCGAGCTCGAGGCCACCTGTTCCCCAGCTTTCTCCGCGACGCCTCCCGATCCGCCAGCTACCACGATTGCGATGATTCAGGCCGTCGTAAGACAGGAATTTGAGAACATGGGTCTGAACTCCGTGTGTTCGACGTCTCAACCTAGCGTTCCCCAGTTCTCTTGCTGCCCTCCTCGCCCTCGGCAATCCTTTTCTGCCACATCTCGCCGCAACCCGTCCGAATGGCGTACCCCTGATGACAGGCCGATCTGCTTCCACTGCTGTCGCATCGGCCACGTCGCTCGTCACTGCCGCAACCGATGGCCACCTCCTCCTCGGACATACGCCGCCGCTTATTCCCGCACCTTTGGACCTTCTGCTCCCTATGCCACCCGCCATGAACCCACTGCCGCTGATTCCCCTGCTCCGAACCTTCGCTATAGTCGCTCACCCTCACCTCGACGCCACCAGTCTCGTTCGCCCCAACTCCGTCGCTTTTCTTCGCCGCCTATCGCCTCCCGGATGCCGCCGGAAAACTAGGCACTGCAGCTTCTGGAGGTGAAGCTGCGTGGTCGACCCTGCCCTCAAATCCTCTGCTCACGTTGCCTACGAACGAAAACCTTCTTGACGTTGACGTCGACGGCTATCCTGTCACTGCTCTGATCGATACAGGGGCCCACATTTCAATCATGAGTGCTGCCTTCCGACGACGACTCAGAAAGCTCCTCACCAACAGCGTCGGCACGCGTCGTCCGCGTTGCGGATGGCGGTACTGTCCCTATCGTCGCCATGTGTACGGCACGTGTCAGCATCACCGGCCGCCACACTCCTGTCCTCTTCACCGTGCTTGCTCATTGCCCCCACGACCTAATTCTCGGACTCGATTTTCTTTCTGCACATTGTGCCCTTATTGACTGCTCTGCCAGTACCCTTCGCCTTCAGTTGCCGATTCTCGCAGAACCTCCTATAGAACCCCAGTGCCGCTTACGCCCCAGCGACTTTATTCGCCTACCACCAAATTCAATAGCCTATATTGAACTGTTGTCTTTCCGACCTGCTCCTGATGGCGAGTACCTCGTCACTCCTCTGCCCGAGATTCCACTACAGTATGACGTCACCGTGCCTCACAGTATTCTTACTATTACTAAGAACTGCACTCGCCTGCCGATCTTTAACTTTGGGTTGGCAAAACAAATTCTCCCGCAAGGTATTTGCCTTGCCAACGTTGATTGCCTCGGCGACCATCAAGTGGCAACTTTACCAACTGATGGTTCTTCCGAGCTCGGCGTGTCCCTCGCGCCAACGTCTGGCGCCGATCCCAACATAAAGAAAATGGTTGCGGCGGACCTGTCCTCTACACAGGCTGAAGACCTTTGCAAAGTGTTATCGGCCTACCGAGATATTTTCGATTTCGACGATCGCCCTTTGGGCCAGACGCTCGCGGTCAAGCATCGGATTCCTACTGGCGATGCTACGCCTATTCACCGACGACCATATCGCGTTTCTGCGTCGGAACGCCGAGTAATTCAAACTGAAGTGACCAAAATGCTAGATAAAGACATCATTGAGCCTTATTCGAGTCCCTGGGCGTCCCCTGTGGTGTTGGTTAAGAAGAAGGTTGGCACGTGGCGCTTCTGTGTAGACTACCGACATTTGAACAAAATTACTAAGAAGGACGTCTACCCGCTCCCATGTATCGACGACGCCCTTGACTGCCTTCACGGTTCCAGCTATTTCTCTTCTATTGATCTTCGCTCTGGATACTGGCAGATTGCTGTTGACGATATGGACAGAGAAAAAACCGCTTTCATAACACCTGATGGCCTATACCAATTTAAAGTAATGCCGTTTGGGTTATGCAATGCCCCTGCCACCTTTGAGCGTATGACGGACTCCTTGCTCCAAGGTTTTAAATGGTCCACGTGTCTCTGTTACCTCGACGACGTCATCGTCTTCTCGCCAACGTTCGACTCTCACCTTGAGCGTCTAACAGCTATACTTGATGTATTTCGAAAGGCGAAGCTGCAACTCAACTCGTCCAAATGTCATTTTGGCCGCCGTAAAATTACTGTTCTGGGCCATCTCGTCGACGCTTCCGGAGTGCAACCTGATCCCGACAAAACTCGCGCCGTCCGAGACTTTCCGGTTCCGAAGACAGCCGCAGACGTTCGCAGTTTTGTTGGGCTATGCTCGTACTTTCGTCGTTTTGTTCAAGATTTCGCGGCAATTGCTAGACCCCTCACTAATCTTCTGAAGAAAGGCGCACAATTTTCGTGGGGTACTTCAGAAGCCACCGCCTTCTCTCGTCTCGTCGCTCTTCTCACCTCCATCCATATGTTCACATCCACTGATTGCCGAAAAAGTGTTCCACGTTGATGCTCTCACAGTTCTTTACATTGAACACATCCCTGCTAGCACTTGCAAACTTGGCTGGCAAGTAAATTTGGTCACCCTCATCAAAATCTATAATACCAGCCACAAGCACAAGGTTGAGTGTCATACAATGAGATACCCCAATTTTACATGCGTCAAACTAATCTTTCAAATGAAAGTGACTATGTGGCTTCTAATTCTGACATTCCGACGTAAGGTGCGCAACACGGTGTATGAAACCGTCAAAGGCCTTGCTCCCGCTTCCGGATGTGCGAGCGGTATTAATGAACTGAACCCGTGAACACGTACGTAAACAATGATACTTTAAACATGAAGTGTTCTGCCCTAATGCTCCCCCTTTCTCGAACCCTAGGAGGAAAATCATATATAGTTCTGAAATTTGGCGTAAAAAATGCATAAAAGAGAAGACATAAAAATGTGCCTGCTTCATGTCATCATTTAAAATTCAGAATGAGAGTAGTTTGTATTTGCTCAATTATATTCGCGTGGTGTTAAATAATGTCAGCAGCAAACCAACCATTAGCTTTTGCTTTTTATAGCCAGCAGAGGCACCCTGCTCATTGTAAGTATAATTTCACTAAGTGCATCTGCAACGTCACTGTATGACTCTTTTTTGTCGCGTATATAAATCTGTTGTGAGGCCAGTCAAAAAGTAGTCACTTGTCGCAAAAATAATCAGCTGTTTTTCAAAACATATTTCCAACTTTTCAATGACACTTCCTCTTATGTGTATGTCTCCATAGAGCATACTTGACTTGCCCATCAGAGATTGTTACAAAAATAACTAAGTCAAGGTGACTGCCAAGGGCATGTCAGAATTTTCATCTTGGTGTGACACACTTCCTTTTTAAAGTTTTCACGCCATTTAGTTACATGGTACACCCAGTATACCTACATTTTAGTTTTCTCGTCCCAATTGCATGGCAACGCATTTTGATGCTTTGGAGAGCGCTCCCCTGCACTGTGTAGAGCCGTGCTAATCTGGCTCCTTGACACCATTGTGTCCTTGCAGCTGCCTTCCTGTGCTATATAAAACGGGTGCCTGAAAAATATTGTGAGCAGAAATCAGTGCGCGGAAATGTTGTAAAACCACATAAAGACAGTCAAGGAAAAAGGTCATTGCAATAAAAAGAAGCATTAGCACTTAGTATTTCTGCTGTAATGCATGTGAAACATCTAAATGACTGCAATAGTCAGCTGAAAATTCAATTTTTACATTAAAACAAAAAAACACCGGCTGTGAGGCCTCGGTCAAGCGCCAATGTTACAAAGCTTATGCTAAAAATACAATATTGGTCACTGTTGGCACACTTCGTAAACTCATCCCCTTCCTATAGGGGAGAGAGGTTGTGTATGGATGGATGAGGATCAGTGGAGGCATGGTGCGCATCTCATTTCTGATAATATCAACACATCCAATTCCTGGAGAGAATTCTGCCTCTTTCGCTCATCTAAAACAAAAAATCATCCGCCAAAGTAAAGGGCACATACCGAGTGGATTTAAGAAAAGTATAAATAGTACACTCGGCGTACACGAGTGGCTAACAATAACTCAATTCTTGCGCAAGAAGAATGAGGAGAGATGCGACATAAAGGCGCAGGAATTTTACTTTCATGCTCACTCATGTCCCTGCTGCATGGAAGTAAGTAATTTCTAGTTCTGGAGTTCATCGCAGCATTACACCTGGCATGGTATTATCTATTTGCCATGTTCAACAGAGGACGGACGGTCCTTATGACGCCGGTAATAACTGTTCCAAGTAACCGCTTGCCCTATCTCTTAAATGCCTATACCTCCGCGTTATATACAAAAAAAGAAGTATCATTGATTTTTTTTCATTTTGCAGTTAACCCAAAGAGTCCACTATCAAAAAGCTTAGGGCACCATTGTGCTGTTTGTTCCTTCTGTCTGAAATGTACAGCATTTAAATTATATATTTGTGAGAATTTACAGAACGATGACAAAGAAACAGTATCCAGCACTGAACCAGCAGTGGTGGTTCCGTGACTTTGGCATCCTGATCTACACGAGGTACCAAATTTCTTTGCCCACCGCTGCAGCGGCATTCCCATGGCGGTGGCATATAAAAGAAAACAAAAAATATAAATAAAAAAGTGTAACTTGTCCGTTAGAAGTCAAAATTCTGCAAAAGTAATTTTTTGGCCCAGTATATCGTTTCTATGTGAAATATTTCCGAGCATGAAGTCCCATAATGTATTCATATTTTATACCGGGGAAACGGAGCTCTGTGATCTTCTTCGCCATTTTCTGAATACCATATAACAAAGTAACCGAAATGCATGCGGGAAACGTCCGTTAAAATTTAGAAGAGGTACAGCGTCGAAGACTCCAATGACCTTTATGAACTCGAGCCTACAGCTCAGCGTATACTAGTGACGTGCGCCCAGAAATACCAAAACATACGGCTGACGTAGATCATGAAAGGGAGCTGGATCTGTTTAACGTATCAGTATTGACTTTTAAGAAATATTCCGAAATTATATTAACCGGCAGAGTTCATAAAATCTCAAGGGAGGGATAGTACAAAAGCTGCGAAGAAGCCGGTATGAGGTGGGAAAGTGATTTGTCTATGCACACTGGAAAAACAATCAAGCGCTGTAATTTTTTCAAATTCGTTATTAACCGCAGCCAAAAAAAAACATAAAGAAGTCATCGTAAGTATGCACAAAAAAAGGGTTAACGCTGTACGAAAAATTTGGGGTGTAAGAGCCACAAAACAATCGCACGCAGCCGACGACGAATAAAACCAAGAATGCATTCGGGGAACTTTGCGGTTTTTAGTACAGATGTCAAAAAATATAGAAATGGAGACAAAAGTACAGCAAAATGCCTCTTGTCACTGAAATTGGCCGCACGCGAAACCATCATATAACGTCTTACGATAATATCGCTAATATTCAATGGATGCGCCTCTCTTGCCGTGAACGATCTGCGGCAGTTGTGTATGTGAGCTAATCCTAGCTGTATTAAGAAGTTTCAAATAATTTTTCGTCAATTTCCTGCACATTCTATTGTTTACTATGTAATTATTGTTGTTTATTCGACGTTTTACAAGAACCATCATGGCCGTGAGTGATTTTATCTACCACCATTATTCCGCTACCATGAAATTTTAATAAACATTTTGTGTTTGCTTAACCAACGCATGTAGAATAACGATTTCGGATTATAACGCACAATTCAGGGCATGCAAAGTGACCCAGGAATCACGTACGATGTGTCAGAAGAACGTTTTACATTTTAAATATCTCACATGTCCGCATCGCAAGAAGAAAAGTATCATCGTCATCATCAGCTTATATTTATATCCACTGCAGGACGAAGGCCTCTCCCTGTCATCTCCCATTACCCCTGTCTTGCGCTATAGTGATTCCAAATTGCGCCCGCAAATTTCGTAACTTCATTACCCCACCTAATTTTCTTTGTAATTATGTTTCAGTATACTGCGCATTCATCTTCAACCTCACTCTTACACTTTCTCGGTTAAGGTCCCAAATCATTTGTTGTAATTCGTCCCCATTGTTGCTGAATAGGACGATGTCATCTACAAACCCAAGGTGGCCGAGATATTCGCCATTGATCCTCACTCCTAAGCCTTCCCAGTCTGAGAGCTTGAATACATCTTCTAAGCATGCAGTGAATAGCATTGGAGAGATTGTGTCTGCTTGCCTGACCCCTTTCTTGATAGGTAACTTCCTACTTTTCTTGTGGAGAGCCAAGGTAGCTGCGGAATCCTTGTAGATGTTTGCCAAGATATTCACATATGCCTCCTGTACTCCTTGATCACGCAATGCCTCTATGACTGCTGGTATCTCTACGGAATCAGATACATTTTAATTATCTCTGAAAGCCATTTAGAGAGGTTGATTGTACTGCGAAGATTTCTCAATTACCTGATTCATAATATGGATATGATCCATCGTAGAATATCCGCTCCTGAAACCAGCCTGCTCTCTTGGTTGACTGAAGTCAATGTTTGCTCTGATTTTATTGGAAATTATCTTGGTGAATATTTTATACAACGCTGAAAACACGCTAATGGGTCTATAATTCTTCAATTCTTTAACGCCTCCCTTCTTATGGATTAGTATAATGTTGGCGTTCTTCCAGCTCTCTGGTACACTTGAAGTCGTCAGACATTGCGTATAAAGGGCCAGAAGCTTTTCATGCACGATATATTCTCCATCTTTAAATAAATGAACTGTTATTCCGTCTTCTCCTGCAGCGTTTCCCTTGGTCATGTCCTGCAAGGCCCTTCTGCTCGTAACTTCATCGCTAGTTATAGAAGGAGCCTTTGTATCCTGTTCATCACTACTTCGAATTAAAGTAGCTTGGCTGCTCTGGGTACCGTATAGGTCAGTATAGAATTCCTCCACCGCTTTTACTATGTCATTGCCGATGAGATTACCCTGCATATCTTTCGGTGCATACATCTTGCTTTGTCCTATGCCAAGTTTTCTTCTCACTGATTTCTTGCTGCATGCCTCCATATTTTACTGTTTCCTCATTATTTTCCACGTTATAATTTCGAATATCCCTCACTGTCTTCTTGTTGATCAGTTTTGACAGTTCAGCGAATTCTATCTGATCTCTCGAGTTTGCAACTTTCATGTATTGTCGTTTCTTTATTATGTCCTTTCTTACATGGGAGAGCTTACCTACTGGTTGCCTTGGTGCCTTACCTCCCAGTTCAATTGCTGCTCCTGAGATCAGCTTGTTATGGTATCATTCACTACCTCTATGTTGTCTTCATTTTATTGTTCTAAAGCCGCGTATTTGTTTGTGAGCACCAGGCTGAACTGATCTGATTTTACCCTTACTGCGTCTAGGTTGGCCTGTTTCTTCCTGACTAATTTTATTCTTTGTCTTCAAATTAGGAGAAAACCTAGACCTCACTATCCTATGGTCACTGCACTTTACCCTACCTAACACTTCTACATCTCTGCGCAATCGACAGAAAGTATGAAATCTATTTCATTCCTTGTTTCTCCATTAGGCCTTTTCCAGCTCTACTTGCTGTTGCTGCGCTTCCGAAAGAAGGTATTCATTGTTAGGAGCCTATTCTTTTCCGGGAATTTCACCAATATCTATCCTCTAGTGTTCCTAGAATCCATGCCGTAGTTGCCAATTGCTAACTCCCCAGCTTTCTTTTCCCCCACTTTTGCATTAAAGTCGCCCATGACTACAATATACTTAGTTTTCACCGTTCTCATTGCTAATTCAGGGAAGTTTACCTCCAGATAAAGAATTCAACGACAATTACGATACTCCCTAATGCGGAGTTTGAGCCTAGCTCTATATGTGTTTGCATTTCGCGATATATTTGCGGGCGCACACAATCTGTCTTATGCGGCACATTGAAAACGGAGCAAAGTGTGGCGCGACTGCCTCACTTATTGTGAAATAACGAGAGGCAGCGCGTGGGTGACGCGTGGGTGCGATTCACAGTAGCCGCCGCCGACGAACCTCCGCTCATGCTGCGCTTTGTTTCCATACAGCAGTGATTCGCAGCCCGGACCTAACCGAGGAACTATGGCCCGTCCAGCAAAGCCAAGACGCGGCCAAAGGGCTCTGCCTGTCGGTCCCGACGTTGGAGCAGCCCACTTTGTCACGCAACTCACAACTTGCAGGACCCAATAAATGTTTTCTATCCATCCATCCATCAGTGCTGTAAACTATTTCATCAGGCATGACACTCTTCACTTCTATCAACCTGAACTGAACCTCAATGAAATCAAGGTGCGGTAAACCCTGTAAGTGGCGGATGTGCTGGGATCGATCGCCGTGCCGTATCACCTTCCCTTTCTCCCTGCGGCTTCGTTCAGGCTGCCGGTTACGCCTGGCTGCAAGCGAAATGTAGGAATTAAGTGGCTCTGCTTCTACTAACTCTATAGCTCCAGCAACGCCAAGCGTACAAGCTTGGACTGTCAGTCACCGTCAGCGTATTCACCAGGTCTTCGCAGGAATTCGTGGTGATGACATGGAGCTCCGGATCGGCAACTACAAAAGTCAGCGATTAAAGCAAGTGGGATCGACCATCAACAGCTAGTGAACCTCGCAAATTACCTCACCCATGTCCCAGATTCGCAGATTATTTGCTTCTCAAGTCCGTCATATTCCATTAAAGAGAAAAAAAAGATGCGTGGAATCAATAACATCTCGCGTTGCTAAATCACACACCGCCAAACTGCACTTCCTCTAAGCTCCGCAGCTGTCAGCACACTGATAGATCAGCATGCTGCTTGCCACATTCAGCGGTGGGAAGGTGTACTACACCCAGTTCGCGTGCTATTTAGGAGTCCCGTAGTTTTGAGTAGCCCCTTATATACCTACTACGGCTGAGTGAGCTTCCTCAAACGCGGTCACTGCCGCTCGGATAGACAAACGTACCTGCCGAGCTATGCCTCTGTACACTGATCGAGAGTCTCAATTTAGCGTAGATTGCGTGATGCGTGGCGCTACCATCAAGCCATCCATGTTAGCGGCCCATGCATGATCGAGTAAGGCCTTCTTTCTTCGACACAACAACGCCAAATTAAGGCGTGTGTGTAGGCCTGTTGGCAAAGATATAAGCGATAATAGTGTTACATGTTTTACGAGCGGCTTTAGTAACTGACCCTATATGGTAACCGAAATGAAAGAGATTTCGCGCTAACGGGGAAAATGGATACCTGAAAATAAAAACATAAAAAGTTTGGAAAAAAAATCAGGCAGAAACCGTTTCACGTTACTAATGCCGACGTTGTTTCAATTAGCTTTGAAGGAACGTAGGAACACATCGTATTACCAAACCTTTTCTTCCGCTTTGCCGACTGAATTTTTTTCTTACTCACATATTAGTCACGTTTCTGTAGGTCACCTATTATCGGTCAGTGAACGCTCTCGTCTAATTCTGTGCCCTTCTCGTCTTTCTCTACAATCAGCATTTCTTTACGGCCGGCTTTATGCTTCTCTGTTGCTTTCTTCTTCTATTCTCTATTCCCGATGTTCTTACTTCCTGCCTCTTCTGCTGCTTGTCAATCCGGGCCCCTACCAAGGGCCATATTCTGTCACATTGTGCCATATATGCTTACGAGTGTCATATTCTAGAGGATTGGTCAGAAATGTTGTCATACCTAGTATCACATGCCCTTTTCTGCATACCCAATGACCAAAGTATTCTATTCTCGCACACACCCTGGGACAAATGCCCATTTGCACACATCCAGTGACCCAAGTTGTCTTTAGGCACATACTCAGGGGTGCTTGCCTACTGGCCCAAATTGACGTGAAAGGTTTCAGATACCTATGGACACTCTTGTCTGAGTTCGTCTTTCTGATCACAGTGCTCTCTATTGCTATCTTTTCGAAACTGTTGAAAACATCAGAATGTGACCATGGTATGATTACAGAAATGCAGCAAACTGCAGTGAGACAACTACTATTCCCACTATGACGTCAGAATCGGTAAACGCTATAGACAGTTTCCACAAATAAATGCACGAGGGCAGGAAGAGAAACTTCGCACGCCAAAAATTTGTACTCATATGTGAACAACGTGTGCTACATTTAGTGCAGCGCTGGCTTAGTGGCTATGGCATTCTGTAACAGAGCACGATGTTGCAGTTAGATCCCCAGCTGCGGCAGGCACATTTCTATGGGTGCTGAAATGTAATAACGCGTGTGTACTTCCACTCAGGGAAGTGGTACAGAACTCTATGCTGAAGAAGTTATTGCGAAGCGGTCACTATGGCGTGACTGCTATTATACAGTGAACTTTTGGGACTGTAAATTTTGCAATTATTATTTCCTAACCCAGTTTACATTTCTCTTCACCGCTGATAAGTGCGAAGCGTTACAAACTTTATTGAGAAATTAACAACTAAAGTACAACTGGTAATTTCTTTTAATCTACGCAGGCGATCCGAAATTGAAATGCGAAGCGAAAGATCTCATAAAGTAGGTCAAGTAATTTGAATTGTTACTAGGCAACGATAATGAAAAAACACAAACATCAACAAATGCATTGTGAACTTCAAATGTTTTATCAGATTTCACGCTTGAGGACATTGTTTTAGCCAGCTTTTTAGCCTATTAAGGATAAAATATTTCTAATACTCAGTGTTTTGCAGTTATACCGGGAAGAAAATATTGTCCTGAAAGTTGTCAAAGTGTTTAGCCTTCCGTTTTCAAAAGGACAATTTGGTTGCATATACAGAGATTTATTAGGGTTTCCCACGGACGTTAAAATGCACCGGAATGGGGCCGCAGCAAATTTAATACTGCCCGGGAACTTAGTGCACTGTAACACATGTTGCCTCGTATACGATAGAAATGACTACGGCACATGAGTAAGTGGGGCCGTACAGTGACGTTCGTATTATGGTCTCTGACGAATCCGTCGAGCGCCTGTCTTGAGCGCGGCACTATTAGGACGATAAGCGAAGTCGCTATCGAAGCTCCTTCGATGATACTGAATCCCTATACAGTGCAACCAATCCTAAACATAGGTTAATGCAGAGTTTGCAGGACATATTGCTCCAGGGAATTTTACGTGGCACACGCTTTTAGTGACACCTTACGACAAATTATTTTAAATGGAAAGTGGCTTCAGAAGTAACTCCGCTACAAAACGGCTGAGATATCTAAAAAAGTAAGGGCAACGGAGCTTCTCAGGACCGTTAATAATGTTCTTTGTCTGCCTGTCTGTCTACCATCACCAGAAGTAAGTTGCCACCGTCACTGGTGGCTATCCCAGCCTTCTCGATCACGGGCTCCAAAATGTCTGTAATCTGACTAAATTCAGGGGCAGCAGAAGAGAATACGTTGCAGAAAACTGTAGCCCTTGTTGCTATATCTACACATAGTAATGCCATACATCTTAGAGTATTGAGAGTGGTGGGAAGAGCGCATCCCAGTCCTTGACGGTTTCATATTAACAGCGGCGCTCTTCAAGCCGACCGTTAGTCCGTGCAGAGCAAACCGAAAATTTGGGCCGATCCTGGCGGTAGTGCAAAATGGGCCCAAGCGCAATGGTACATACCCCTGTAAACTAGCGAAAGTATTTAAGCCTAGCCCAAATACGTGGCCAATACCTTGCGATAACGAATTGATAGCCAATCAATAGCTAATTGATAATCGATCAATAATCAATAAGTTACGGGAAATGCTGGGGATGACTTGGTAGTGCTAGGTGCCGATCAGATCCGCTGTTTCTTTAGCCTTGCACCGATAGCGCAAGCTACGCTAACTTTTATAACGCTCACATGCACTGGCAATGATGCATTTCGTCGTCCACAACGCGATACCTTATATTCGTCTTCAACGGGTCAAGCGACTTTTCGCATTCCTTGGAAATAAATTAATTGGGAATGCTTTAGGCTAACATGATTTTATGAGGGTCCAGACTCTAATGAAGGGGCGCAGGATGCCAAACCTCCGGACTGGTATGGCTTTCTTGCTCCTCGTTGCCTTGGTCGTCTTGCACGCTAAAATTGTTAAGCACTGCTGAGTCGACGCATATTTCCCTCCTCACAGGCTAAATGACACCGCTGGGGCGGAACAGTTGCTGCCATATAAGAGAAGATCAAACCGCCGCTACCAAAGCACCAACTCCTTCCTCCTGCTCTTACGACCTATAGAATTTCCAGGAACCTTCTCTGTTTGCATATTTTAAACGACAAGATGGACGCAGTTTTTACACTTAATAAAGTACGCTCTACAATCCAGGAATCGCGTGTGATACCTTTGTTGAATGAGAGAAAGTCAGGCGTAAGGCTCCCTAGGCTGCGAAAGGGGAGCATATTAGTCTGTAGTTTGAAATGACGTAGTGACTAAGTGGCTAAATGACTAAGTGAATGATTTGCGCACTACGTGGTCTTTCAAGAATGTGAAAGAAGAAGCACTTGTTTGCGAGCTGTGAATGGTAAGGACAGTGACGTGAACTCACTCGCGGCCTTCAGATGTCACACGTCATTTCTGCAAAAGAACGCTTTGGATCATCGCAGTGGCATTTTGAAAGAAAATTAGAATATATTTCGTTATGGTCGAAAAAAAACGAGACGGCTGGTATACTATCCAATGCTCGTGCTTCTGGTTGGCGCAAACAAATCACGGCTGGCTTGATCTAGATGAGGAGCTTGGTTGAGATATCCGATTTGCGTATATGGTGATCTTGTTTACCGTTGCCACATTAAAAATAAAAGTGAAATACAGTGTTTCTGTGACAACGTCTACACTTTGCTTATTGCCAACCGAGGTTAATAACCTGTCCCTTTCCCTGCCGCGCAAGCTAGATTCTTAAAGCTAGGTTCTCAATTTCGTTAACCACACCGCCATAATCTCAACAATCTCTGTCCTCATCTGACGACTTCTTCATCCCCATACAGACCCTGCACAAATGACGAACGTAAAAAATTACGGCAGAACCCACCTAATGATGACTGTCGACGGTCTAGTATTGTAGCGACTCACCGTATTGCTGAAGCCACGTTTGTTTAAAATATGCAATGGCCATTGTAAGACTTCTACCACTTCGGCGCTTCGGACATAGGTGAAATACAGAGCCTTCCGTATAAGCCCACTTTGCTATGGCGATATCTTGGCAAGCTTGTCAATCAGCAAGATGGCAAGACGAAGACTGTGTGATGACGACCTAGCGCCTACGGTGTAATGGTGAAAAAAGAATAGCGTTGAAGCAACAACGAAGGCGACATGAAGAATAGCGTTGAAGCAACAACGAAGGCGACATGAAGACGACATGGGGAAAATCAGATGATTTTCAAAACATAACCATGGTGCAACGGCGACATCGTGACGACTGCGGCATGAGGGTGATTGGATGACGACGGGTGTACCTCGACGATGACGTGACGAATACTGAACGATGACAGCCTCACGACGAAGCTGGAATGACGAAGACGGCACGAGTGCGATGGTATGTCAGCGACACAATGATTACGATGCCATGAAAGTGGTGGCATTACCACGGTTGAATGGAGGTAACAAGGTAATTATAGAAATACGAAGAAGGAATGAAGTCGATGGAATAACTAAGGCGGTATGACAAAGACAGCATACTGACATCGGGGGGGGGGGGGGGGGGGGGGCGCTTTTGAAGAGGTGATGATGGCAAATGACAATGTGAGGACGAGGGCACAGTAATAATGGTAAATTCACCTGCCTGGTGGCGTTCTCACACAAGCTTGCGGGTGACCCTGCAGTTGTTTTTTCGGAGTGAAATCCCAAGTTACTCCAGCGAAAAGTGCGCCAATCATTGGAAATTATCACCGCTGGGTGGCATGGGCCAAAGTGGCCATCAGCACTTACAAATCATTCTACTCATATTTTGCCAAAATCAACAGATACCCAAACACGCTCACCCGCAAACCCAGCATTTATTGAAATGCCAGTAGCCTGAAATCCAAACAAACTAATAAAGTCTTAGATGTCTTTATTGACTCCCAGATAACTTTCCCTGGGTATGGTCGTGGTCTCAGCACAAAATAATAGCTAATTACATCACATTTACTAGGTCATTACATCGCATGGCACATTTCATCGTGGCAGAATGACGAAACTTTAATTGAGTTGTGGGGCTGTAGGTGCCAAAACCACAATCGGATTACGAGGCGCGCCTTAGAGGCGGACTGTGGTTTAGTTTTGACGACTTGGTGTTCTTACTCGTGTCCCTAAATATAAATGCACGAGCATTTTTAATTTCGCCCCCATCGAAATGCGGCTGCCGCGGTCAGGATCAAACCCGCGATCGCGAGCAATGCCATAGCCGCAAAGCTACTACGGCGGCGCAGAAATGTTGTTTTGATCTGTGAGGCCAAAACATCTACAGCTGATGTAAGGAGGGAAATCACACCATGCCAAATACCACGGTCAGCGATTTCGTAGGGCACATGGCTGCTGTGAATTCTGTGAGGTCCTCTGTAAACTAAGTGGTATGGTCGCTGGGATGTCGCTTGTTGACATCAACGTTACCGATGCGTTGAACGTTTTCTATAAACCACCTCATTTTCGGCGTATACTCTATAATGGGTATGTGCCATGCCTGAGGTGTGTCAGTATCATTGTCTTGTACATCTGTTGTGCCACCGACGCTGTTGTTTGAGGATGACAACAAGGAATTGCACACAAATACACCGCAGCCTCGTTAACATTTCCTGAGCCATGCGCATAATGTAGTCATTCCCTACTACAGTTATAATTATTTTTTCGAATTCTTTTCCATGTTTAATTTTTTTATACAACCACAACTCCCCCCCTAAGAAACCACCCTATTACCGCTGGGTTCTTGTCCAATACAGTGTAGCGCCTGAAAGAAATCCCACAGCAGACTTATGTGCCAGCGATGCACATGACGGAATCCCCGTAGAGTACAGCATTCCTCGATCAAGCATAATAAATGCATCCTCAGACGCCACTCCTCTCAGAGTATGTGCGCAGGGCACAGTGCTGCGCCAATTGGCTAGCGCTGTTGCTGTACAAGAGGGAAGTGAAAATATCATAGTTAAAGGAATGGCTGCTGCACTAGTGGACTACAGTTTACATTTGCAGTTGTACCGATAAGAACAATGGGAACTGCAACGCCATGCTACCCAGAAGAACTGTATATATATGCATTGCATTATGCGCGTCACGCAATGCATTCCCGCCTGTCCCCACGCGTACGCCGCGTGTGCAGCGCACTGCAAGACAAGAGGCTGCCGTACGCGAACGTAAGCGCGAGCGCGATCGTGCGTGTAAGGCCGATTCCGTGTATCGGCAACGGCATGCAGTCCGTCAAAGTGTGAGTGTGTGCGTCTAATCAACGGCAACATGATCTAAAATAACGGCTATGCCTCTTAACTAAATAAATTCATTCAACTGCAACGTTAAAAATATACAATCCTAAACAAGCGATCAAATCAAATATGCATCGCATCGGGTCGCTCAGCATTTCTTGGGTTCCTTGCGTGGTCGTTGGCTTCAAACTTTGATCCAGTTTGCATGAGCGAAAGCTTCGTGTTCAACCATCTTTCTTTAAGAAAGGGGCTTTGATCTTTTTTCCGCGTTGTGGCAAAGATCAAGTTTGGAGCTACGAGATGTGGTAACGACGACCAAAATGGTCGTTGTGTGTTGTCGATGGCAACAACTGTCGGCGTCGGTGCAAAGAAATGGTCGGATGGACGAAAGGGTCTATGCAAACCCAATTTTGAACGCTTCATTACTTTCGCAGCGAAACAGCGCAATAACCTTTCTGTAAAGAGAGCACAATAAATTAATTTAAACACATGACCACTCGGTGCAATACTGCTGTTGAAGACGCATTTGTTGCTGTCTTGTTGCCATCTACAGATGCGTGTTGCGAGAAAATGCGCCGAGCAATAGAAGGAATAAAGAAAAACTACGACATCGTTTTGAAACCATGAATCGCAGCGTATAGCTACCGGATATTCTAGAGCAATGCCAACAGTTTGCATACGTACTCTTAGGTGCTCGAGTATCGGTGATATTCACCACTGACTTTTAACCACCGAAAAAATGTCACAGTTTCGCCCTAAGGGCGAAGCAATGAATGCGATAGTAACACAGCAATGTCATACGAAGTAAGGTGAGCGGCCTTGGTAGCAATATGAATTGTAGTAAACATGAGCTGATTAAGTAAGCAGGTGTGCTGCGGCGTAAGTAGACCGACATGAAGAGAGACTCGATGACCACGAGAAGGCGCGTGTGAAACGGTGGTGTTGATGAGAAGCGCTTACCGTGGGCAGCGCGTGCGAAGGGACCCACCTGTAGTGCTGAACTGCCGATCTGGACAGAATTGCATGTGTAGCGTGCGTTGGAAAATGTGGCCCGACTATTACTAACTGAATGAACAAGCGTGGTGTGAGCGCGCACAAACAAACATGGATAGATCACACTGAATGACTGCAGCCAACGACTGTCAAAACGCTGGCAGCGGGCGAAGGTACGTGCGGTCTATCGCTTCAACGGAAACTGAGCGGCGAATGCACGGCGCATAAAGGTCAGAGCCGTGTGGAGATAAGAGACGGTGCGGTCGAACGACGAGTGCGGTTGTTGGCAGAGTAGAAGTGCGCCCCCCCCCCCCCCCCCCCCCGCTCCCTCCGGCGCTGGCTTCCTGCTTCCTTGCTTGCGCGTGGGAGAGATAAGAGACTGTGCGGACGAGCGACGAGCACGGTTGTTGGCAGAGAAGTGCCCCCCCCCCCCCCCTGCTCCCTCCGGCGCTGGCTTTCCGCTTCCTTGCTTGCGCGTGGGAGATTGAGTGCGTTCGCTCTCCGTCATAGCGCGCGTCCCCGCACGCTTCCGCTGGGGCATACGGCGCGCGGCGAAGATTTTATCTATACGGAACCTCACGGCGACGGCGACGGCGACGGCAGAAATCCGGTTGAAGTGTCCATATAATTGCTATCGCAATAAAATGTTTGGTGGTTTCAGCGTTTCCGAAGGGAAGTTGTTTATGTGCGTTCCACTAAAACAACCTGTCTAAACATATTTTCTTCATACAGCCACCTTTTTTGTTAGAAAAGTTAGCCTTCAGCGGCGCTGGTACTGACTACTATACAGGTTAATTACGATATTTAGATTTTTCCTCGTGTTTACGCTGCACACCATCTATAACCAGCAATAACGGCAAGATATGCATCTCTAATGTGCATTTCTACATATATTCAAACCCCTCTGAAGGTAATGCGAAGCTTCGTGGTATGCGGCAGTGCAGAAAAAGCTTTATCTGTTTAGCTGTATCAATTAAAACATCAACTTCAAACGTTGGACGTACAAGAAAACATATGAAGCAATCTGTCCGACGTACGTTTCTTAAATGTTCGCTCCTACGTTCACACTTCTTTTCCAAAATGCGTACGCAAAAGATCAAAGGCTTTTCTTTGCACATCAGGCTCGAGAACGTAATGGATAATGTAGTGAACTTTTTCTAGGGAAGTCAGTGTCATTACTTTGACGCACTAGCTGAAGCATATAGTATAATTAGATGTTAAAAATAATAGGGAACTAAATTTCACCAAATATCAGTTAGCAGGACGTTAATGTTTTTTTTTCCTCCCATACCTTTCAGTATGCTTGATGTGAGTCATACATAAAAAAATATTTTTACGTCATGATCACTTCTCCGATATATATAAGGACCACCCAACACATCCATGTTTAGAATTCCTAAACGGCTGGGTGCTTTGCAAACATGCACAAATCAATTGTCCTTGCAATTTTCGCTTTCACAATCACCATACTGCTAATTGTGATTGACGCTGAGGGTGGAACTAAGGCAAATGATGATCGTAAATCTGTCTCTAAGTGTGATCTTTGTGTACTATTGCGTATGGGATCCGTTGACGGCGCTAATAGAACCATCATTTGTGTTTTACTTGGTTTATTGAGATTTTTAACGCATTCGCCCAAAAGAAATCTCCGCACTTTTGTGTGTATCAGATCTTCCTATGCATTATTTGCCAAATTTCTAAAAACTCCTGAACGCAGGGAACGACAATTTTTCTTCCCTCATATTGAAATTCTATGTGTACGCCTTGTTTCATTAAAAAAATGTTAATACAGGTTTCTTTGTCAGATATGTTCAACCAATGCGAAGGTTCACTGCATACTGAGTATTTCCTTGCGAAGCGCCGTGCGAAGGTTTCCCTCTGGTGTATTCAGCTTTTAAAATACAAAGAGCATAACGATTTTTTGTTTATTTTAACTGGACAGCGTACACGGTGAATGGCTAGAAGCTCACACTCAAGTGTTCGGGTTCACAGGCGTTGTTGCGCGGTGATGAACCATTCTCCCAGCATCACGGTGTGTCCAGGTGAACGGAGTTAAATAGAGCAAAATATCAACTCCATGTGAGATAATGTGCCTGAAGTATCCATATAATTGCCGACGCAATAAAAATAAGAGCATATAGCCCCTATGAGGAATCGAACCAAAAACCGCAGCGTGGTTAGCGAGTACCTGTTCTCGACGCCGCCCCAACAATTGAAAACGGGCGCGGGATGCAGACGGCAGTAGAGCGGAAGAGTGTCGCCACTGTCGCAGCAGGCGCAGCTCCCACGTGGAGGGTGGAGCGGGGGGGGGGGGGGGGGGGGGGGAGTTAAACGTTCTCTCGAGACGAACAGCAGCGGTTTTATGAAAATAGCCATTAAGCAGAGCGGATCCACGTGAGGCTGCACACAATCGTTTCTCATAGACTTTATTCAAATTATGGGCGCTGTACCAATGCTCTCGTATAAGGTACACAAGCTCCGTAAATGCGTTCTGCTCTGCTCATTACCAAAATTTGCCGGATACGAAGAGCACTGCCGCCAGCTACCGATTCCCTAGTAATTCATTTTTATTACCTATTATTACGACCTTCCTGCCTGCCTTTCTCCCTCGCGTGCGCTGCATTGAGCCGCGATTGCCGGATCACCCTCGTACGCTTTCTCTCGCACACACAGCGTACGGCGCGCCGCGACGATTTTATCGCCGTTGGACTTTATATGAAACCTCACGGCGACGGTGACGGCAGAAATGCGCTTGGAGTGTCCATTTAATTTCAATCGCAATAAGAGTATATCTAGCACGACACAGCCAGGACATGGCGGTATAATGGAGACCACAAGCACACATGCACTGGTATACTTCATATATTTGCTGCGTTTCATTCACAATAGTAACAAATGGTTCAATGCAATCAATGAACAATTAATCAATGAAACAAATTCAGTGAAATCTTGAATAATTTTTTTGAATTCGCGAAACATGGGTTTTCATTATGCTGGCAACCATATACTATATTGAATGCTTCACTTACGAATGATTGAGCAATATATCAAGCCCATATCTTGTCTGCGAACTCATTTGACTCATTTCATCCAGTTCTCGCTTCCATAAGTGTAGAGCTCGCGACAGGGAGCGCAAAGATCGTGCGTACTCGTATCAGAATGCTTGCGGCTAGTGCAATAACGTGATACGAAAGCACTGTTTCGGAGAGGCACGTGATTTTAACCTTAAACTAGATGTCGCTTTAGCAGCTTTGGAACAGTGAAAGATGCCCCCATTTCGTCCGTCGCTCATTTAGTTTCAACAACAGTGCAAAT
The DNA here is from genome assembly GCF_013339745.2 of Dermacentor silvarum. Classification (NCBI taxonomy): domain Eukaryota; kingdom Metazoa; phylum Arthropoda; class Arachnida; order Ixodida; family Ixodidae; genus Dermacentor; species Dermacentor silvarum. Next base: position 101,632,947 of record NC_051162.1, on the reverse strand, counting down.
CTGTTGTGAGTTTGAGCACAAAGTCATTAGGACATTATCTCATGTTCTGCGAAGTTACATGCCCATTCTCTTTACTAAGAGACCATACGTTCCCACTTCAGGTTTGTTAAAGGAACCGTTATACAGGAACCGTTATAAAGAAACCGTTATAAAAACCGATATAAAGGAACCGAAGTATCACGTCATACGAGTGTTGACGCCTTTTGTGGATGTCGCCGTCTATTAATTATGAACTACGTTTAATCACCCTGTGTAAAGTGAAGAAACGTGTGATACCATACCATACCATGCATATGGTTACGGGAAAGTGTTTTATTATTTTGCTTTATTTTCGCTTGTTACATGTTGGAAATAATATATATCTAATTGAATAGTGCCACCTATAAAAACTGCGAGTGACATGGAAGGGAACTGCAGGTTATTTTGAAGAAAAACATACTTGAAAGGAACACTTTATTAAAAAGAATGCTATCTGCAAAAACTGAGATGGATATCCAAGCAAATGGTCATTTTGAGGAAAGGCAAACTTAAAAGCAATACGGACTAAAACGTTAGTGAACTCCTCCAGTCGACAATAAAGCAAAGAATGCAATTGCATAGAAATATATATGAATGTCACCTTTATTGAGACATACTAGGCATAAAAATTACGTTGTTACTAATTTCATATAAAAACAAAAAAAAAGCTGTGGACTGAGCAACAATGCAATATAATAGTAATTTATTATTGGTTTCATTTCAGAATGTGACAGGAGAAACCATACATGCTTCTACCCCGACAGTAAGTTATAATTGTCTTTATGATTTGCGGCTATATAGATGAACTTTTCTAACACTGCGAAGAAATCTCAGACACATCTCAGTATTCACTCTTCTATGAGAGTATCAGACGCAGTGCATCGCTTGAGAGCTATGATCGTAAAAAACCAGCAATACACCAGCGAATTTTTTCTAACGCTGCTCATCCGAAAGAAGAACTTGGGGCTTTTTGAGTCCTATTCACACTATACCTGCGGTTCTGACACAATTTTGCTTTATTTCTGGAAAATAATAACCCCAAAGGTCATACCAAAAATCCAGGCTGCATTTGTGTTTTCCTTTTGCCATCTCCAAACAACATTAAATATATGATTAATAATTAAATTCCATTATTCATACAATAATGGGTAGCTCAGGATGTTAGTGAAGAGCCAACAGAGCTGTTATTCACGACCACTTGAATATCCGCATGTTTCTCGCAGTCACAGATCAAGAAAAAGTTCAATATAAACCATCATAATGTGCACGGTGTCGATTACAAAACATTGAGGTGAAGAAATAAAACAACTGAAATTGAAGGTCGCGCTGCCACGCCAATGTTACAAGCCCATGAAAACCAAAGCAATCATCTAGCACATTATAAATAATCTCGTGGTTGCTTCAAAGTTCTGGGTCTAGAACTTTGCCATCATTGCTTAGAAAAATTAACAGCCTAATTTGTTTTGTAGAGTCTCTAGGCCGGATTTAGCCTTATGCGTGCGCAAATCGCGTGACTCAACATGTATTGGGAATGACATTGTTTGTTCTATACTTGATTAAGAGCGCTGAACTCTTCATTTAATTTTTTAAGTTGTGTTTCAATATTTATATTTATGTCCTGCAGTGGACATTGATAGGCTGATGATGATGATCATTAACACTTCTCTAGTAGTGTATATCTGCGACCGGAATTACATAACAGTATTACACAAGTGTTGCGTTAGGTACAAATGAGTAAGTCTCTCTAGGCATTGAAAAACAGGCTTTTGTAATATCGTCCGTTTAGGTTTACTTTGTTGGGGAACCTCAAACATCGACGCCCTAATTAAATTTTCAGGAAAGTATGGTATAACAATAATAGAATAGGGTACAGCACAACTGTGCCATTCCAGCATGTAAGCTTAACGAATAGGAATAACTATATTGTTAGCGCATCCACATGTGTATACCTTGACAAAAGTTCTCTTAACTCGCATTTTAAGTTTTCAATTTGGAGCAAATTACACAATTCAGGAATGTAAAGAACCCTTTTGTCGTAAATTTAGGGCTACGATAATAAGACAATATACCGCTAACTCTGTGTGCTTCAGAATAATTTTGGACTATCTTTATTCGCCCATATCTGTTGTATTATTTATATAAAATAACTATGTGCTTAAAATCTGCTATATTTTTCTTAGTCAATGAACTGCTTCTTTTTTAAACATATGTTATAAATTTTGTAGGGGTACATATGCTAATAAAGTCCTTTATAGATAACTAGATATAATTAATGAGCCTAAAATGCTACCTTGCGGTACGCCGCTGCTACAATAAGAAGGTGCGAGGTATAACAATGTACGCCTAATATTTGACTTTCACATTAACAACAGTATTTTTAAGGCACGATTTCCGTGGTAACCGGAAGCATAGAGTTGTCTAATAACTCCTACATAACCAAATGTAACTAATGCCGTTTACCTTCGTGTTGTTTTGATTACATATGCTCTCTTTGAGCTAATAATGCATATTCACCAGTAAGGCTTTTACCTTAGCCACTTAAGCCACACAGAGATTTGGCCTATGTACTACGTTTTTAATTTACCCCGAAATGGCCGTCCACTCGTGCCATAAAATAAGTCAGGTGAAAGCATATTATAAGATTCATCGCACACGTTACTTTTAAAGTAAAAAAAACTTGCAGGTTGTCTTCCCGAACTGCAAAGCATAGACCATGCTAGCAACATCTTTGAACACTACACAGAAAAAGGGCTTCTACTACATGGCGAGTTTAAACTGCAATAAAGATTCACTTAGAAATTAAATTCGCCCCGTACCACGCGTCGATAGTCACGGGAATACACTTCTATCCATCAATGCGAGCACTTGCGGTAACAACGATGACTTCAAAAATTACAATTGGGGGGTTTTACGTGCCACAACCCCCATATAATTATGACGAACACCGTAGTGGAGGACTCCGGATTAATTTGGACCACCTGGGGTGCTTTAATGTGAAACTAAATCGAGGTACACGGGTGTTTTCTGAATTCAGCCCCCATCGAAATGTGGCCGACCACGATGACGTGATGAGGGACGACGGCACCAGGGAGTGTGCGGGAAATTACCAAAGCGAAGGCTCCAAGGTGCTGCTCCTTCCGAAACTCAGCGAACAACACGATCTTCAATACTGAGAACTCGAGAAGACTGCAGGCGCCAAGTCATGAACGTTTATGCCTTACCAGCTTGCCTTTGCTGAAGCGCTCGCATCCTCTTCGTCGAACCCGCACCAGAACACGTGACCTAAAACACCCAGTGCGAAGACTAAGCATGCGCCGCCGCACATGATGACTATCCTATTGGGCTTCGAGTGTCTGTAGAATTACCAGCGCAGCTATAAAAAGGCTTAACATTCACTCGGTAAAAAAATATGAAATTACGAACGAAACCATATGCTCACCTTGTACCTACGTCTCACGAAGCAGCAGCCTAGATGCAGATTATGAAATCGGGTACCTAGCGCTTTATGCTAGGATGACTATTCTCGGTACAAGAAGAGAAGCTGAGTACCATAGGTTTAGTCCTTTTCTCGTAATTGTTATTCTCGTTGTTGAAAGAATTTTGGCACGTACTTTATTTTTCGCTTCTGCCTTTTTCACAATGAACAAGTTTAACGAGAAATGCTGCAATATGTATTTTTATGTATATGTATATGTATCACGTTTCCAGCCTTTCCACATCCTGCATAGACGCAACAAGGAATCATCATCATCATCAGCCTATATATATGTCCACTGCAGGACGAAGACCTCTCCCTGTGATCTCCAGTTACCCTGTCTAGCGCAAGTTTATTCAAACTTGCACCTTCAAATTTCCTAACTTCATCACTCCACCTATAGTTTTCTGCCGTCCTCGACTGCGCTTCCCTTCTCTTGGTATCCATTCTCTAACCCTAATTGTCCACCGGTTATCCATGCTACGCATTACATGGCCTGCCCAGCTCCACTTTTCTCTCTTAATGTCGATTAGAATATCCGCTATCCCTGTTTTATCTTTGATCCACATCGCCCTCTTCCTGTCTCTTAACGTTAGGCCTGATATTTTTCGTTCCATTGCTCTTTGTGCGGTCCTTAACTTGTTCTCGAGCAGCTTTGTTAACCTCCAAGTTTTTGCCCCGTAGGTTAGCACCAGTAGAATGCAGTGAATGCACATTTTTTTTTTCTTTCAAGGGCAGTGCTAAGCTCTCAGTCAGGATTTCACAATGCCTGCCGTATGCACTCCAACCCAAATTTATTCTTCTGTAAATTTCTTTATCTTGATCAGTGTCCCCCGTTAATAATCGAACTAGATAAACGTACTCCTCTACAGATTCTAGAGGCACCTGGGAATACAAAGATCTAACTATTGCTTCGACAAGCTCCCCACATAAAATTGATAATTCGCGGCATCTTTGTAATCAGGAAATTGGAATGTGCGGACACGACGCAAAGCTTCGCACGTGAAACAAAACGACTTCATCTGACATATTGCTTTTCAGGAAAACTCTCGCCAGCGTACAGATACAATAAATTTAAGCGTGATACCAAAATAATTGCTGTAATTAACGGTAGCTTTCGTGTTTTATACACGAAATGTTTTAGTAAGTCTCGTCATTTCTTTAAGAGAACATGGTGCGCCAGGTGAAACAAAGAATCGCCATAAGAATCCACGCCCGTTTCTGCTTCAAAGACGGAGAAGGAGGAGGAGGATTGACGCATGCGCAGAGCGTTGAAGAAGAGAGAGTAGCATCAGACGGGCGTGCCCGAGGTTATTTGAGTACAAATTAGGATGGCAGACAGACGTGTGCTGGCAGCGGGGTTGCCAATGGAAGTGCGTGCTGTTGTCCAGCATGAATGGGCACGTGGGACTATAGAGTGTCCGTCATCCATGAACGCCTACAGATCGTTTATAATGAAGTGGCCATTTATTGTCAAATGCTGAGGGGGAGGAGGATGTGCGAGAATTCCTTGCATTGCAGGGCACCGAGTTTTGCCGGAGTGGTTTCTTCAAACTGATTGCACGGTCCGACAAATGTCTCAGTGTTGGTGGCGACTATGTAGAAAAATAGTGCAAGTAGTGCAAATGTTTTGTTCACCACTGTATTAACTCACTCCTGCAATATCCCTGCTATAGGGCTGCAATATGTACAAATAAATAAATAAATAAATAAATAAATAAATAAATAAATAAATAAATAAATAAATAAATAAATAAATAAATAAATAAATAAATAAATAAGGTGTATAATTCATGATGCCCGAGTGTAATTTTTCTGGCAATCAAGTTTCTGTCGGAAAATAAATGACGAATCTTACTTTCAGAACGTCCGTCTTACATACTTCTATATATACAACAACGAGACTAATCAGTGTGAGGCTATGGTTGGAAGTAGTAACAGTTGCAACAACTTTGGGTATCTCGAAGACTGTCAACACCTTTGCGGGTTAAGCTCAACTGAAGAAGAGGAATAGGAGCTGTGCTAGCGTGAGGCGGACCTAGAAATGGAAGAAATGAAGGGTGAGTACATGCTCTCTCTAGTCCTCCGATTTCTTTAGAAAAGTTGCCATTAAAATAAAAGCCCTTGCTCTCCAAATGCTCGACCCAAAGGTTTCTATAAAGCAAGTTGCCCCCAAGCTTTATGAGTTTTCCGTCCGCATATTAATGGGAGTTAAATACATGATAATAGTTTAATGAAATAAATATATTTTGTAACAACAGGACGGCTCACTGAATTTAGCGTTCTGTATAATTATGAACTCAATGTACAACAATGGTAGCGGAGCCATATGCCACTAAATTTAACTGGACTCTTTTGATTGGCTCCGTCGTACGTCGACAATACATATCAATGAATACAATATATCTGGTTATGCGCAATTGAGACGTCCCAAACAGTTATTGAATATATAAAGAAGTAGGCATTGGTACTGCAGTGCCACGTTGCGACAGCTACGTTGACGTTTGTAAGCCGGTTAAGCAAAAATCGAGCGCTAGAATGTTGACGTATATCATCTTATGGGCTCAGTTTCCATACACACATTCTAGGTGGCACAGCTGTTTCGCTACCTTTGTTTATTGACGCACGTAGTTGAACGTTCCGCGACTGACGCCATGGGAACTAGCGCCGAGCACTAACTTAACATTGGGTTCAGCGCTATGCAATGGAAAACCACTTGTTAGACATGCAGCATAATTCAACAACCATGCGGGAAAGAAGCATTGTCGAAGAGCCGTGTCTTTGAATAGCCCCGAATGTTGTGGTAGCGCAGTGATATAGTGCAAGACGATCCCAGACTCAGCCACCCGGCAACGTAACATACTGCTGGAAAAATGGAACGCGTGATGCAAGAAAAGTCGCAGTTGCGCCTGAAAAGCCAGATCGATTGCATTAGCAAATTATTAGACATATATATGAAGTGACGTGAGTGGCTTCATCGGCCGTATAAATTCTTTGTCATTCACTTACTAACTAAATTAACACCCATGATGTCACGTACGCACAGGACAACATGAGCGCATCTCAGTCGATGACTCTGGACACTCGCCGTCAAAACACTGGCATGAGGAAAAGCGGCAGCAGCAGAAAGCGAATTGATCTTCGGGCTGCCTCTAGCCCCAACGCGAACAACCCGAACAACGCGCGCACGACGCTCCTCCCAAGTGGTGAGGGTGGGGTTTGGAACGGGAGGGACGTTGGGAATGTCTTGGCAAAGCCAGACCATATGCAGTAGGGTGGGGCGGTCGCCGCAGTGCAGGCATTGAGCTGGACCACGGGAGGGGTCGAGGTAGGAATAGAAAAGGGGCGTCGGGAAAGTATTCGTCTGTAGTTATCGCCAACAAACAGCCTGTCGGCGAGTAATGGAAGGATGGGGTGGAGGGTAGTGTTGCCGAGTTAGGCGTATCTCAGCAAGTTGGGATGCTTACGAGAAAGGTTGCGGTCGGATGATGGCAGAGCGATCCTCAGCGACTCAGTATGAGAGTTCTCGGGCCAGCGCATGAGCGCGCTCATTACCGGGGATCGCAGCGTGCCCAGGCACCCAGACCAATCGAAAAGTATGCGAGGTGGATGATAGGAAGGACTCAAATGTGAACTTGGTGGTACGAGGCAAAGTGTTGAAAAGAAAACGCCAACAATTAAGCTGCCTGGGAGTCTGAGAGAATATGATTTGGGGTAGAAGAAGGGAGAGAAGAGGTGAAAAAGATTGCCCTAGCAATCGCACGTTCTTCCAGGAGGGAGACATCGGCTAATTGCGTTCCGAGGCTTTGAATACGGTCATGAGATCAGGGTCCACTACTACCGTGACTCCCCCGCTTTCATCCGCTGGGCTGGCGTTAGCGAAAGAGCCCACGAACAGCGCTGCAGCCCACGGGATATTCGCGCCGCAAGTAACGCGACCGATGATCCCGGCGGGAAGTATGGCGAATAGGGTGCATATGGCGGGGATTGGAGATACCATGAGCTTGGCACGCGGTGCTGGGGAAAGGCCTGTAGATGTAAGGACAGTAGGGCTGGGTGGGTAACCAAGTGAACTAAGAAGATTCCGTCCCTGACGTGTACAACTCAAGCGCGTCAGCTGGGCGGCCTGGTGGGCTTCTGTGAATTCCTCTTAAGTGTTAGTCACCCCAAGTCGCTCCAGGTTAAGGGTAGCCGCGTGGAGAGGAAGGCCAAGTGCAAGTTCCTGCGCTTTCCGTACTAGGGTAAACATACGTGCGCGTTGAGTGCAAGTTAGGTTGTGATAAAGTAGGTGGTATAGTAGGCGTGAGCGTATCAAGGCCTGTACAAGGCGTAAGGCATCAGCCTCTTTGAAACCATGTCGGCGGTTAGACACCCGCCGAAGAATATGCATGATTTGGTTACATTGGGTGGTAAGTTGGCGAAGGGTATGTGCTGCTTTGGCGTTGGCTTGTAAAGTGAAGCCAGGCACCTTTATGAACGATTTACGTAGAACGGGTTTCGCATCTAATGTGATGTTAAGAGACAAGTCTTTCTGTCCGCGAGCGTGTTTTGTGACGAGGAGTAGCTCCGACTTGGCAGGGCAACATCAGAGACCTCCACGCCGGACGTATTGCTCGATTGTGGTAGCTGCTTGCTGCAACTGGGTTTCAATGTGTTCGAGGGAGTCTGTCGTAGCCCAGACAGTGATATTGTCTTCGTAAAGAGCATGACGAACATCCGAGATCTGATCGAGGAGGGGAGCGAGACCTCTCATGGCAAGGTTGAATAGGAGTGGAGGCAGCACGGAGCCTTGCGGAGTGCCGCGGTTTGAGACAGGTTTTGCCCGCTATGAGAGCGAGAGAGAGAGACACATTCACGGAGCGGGTCTCCTGGAACGCGGTGTCAGCTTTGGAACGCGGTGTCCGTGTTGCAAGCTGCGCTATGCAACGCTCAGTAGCGGCCGTAAGTCCGAGACGCGAGAAAAGATATTATCTTCATCATGAGTAATTAGATGAAATGTTGGCGCGCACTTCTGAAAAATGTTTGGCTACGATCGCCCACCCTTACAAAAAAAGTTGCAGTATTGCTGCAAAAATCTTACAGACTTTGAGTCACCCGGGATGCAGAATACGTGCAGACAGGTGACAGACTTTCTGTCACTTCCTGTCACCTCCCAGTGGGAAATTGTTACACCCTTTCTGCAGAAAGTCTGCTCAGCCTGTGTAGCCGCAGGATGCAGCATGTCTGCAGAAAATCTGGCGAGACTGTGGTCACAGGATGCAGCAAATGAGCAGACATTTGGGAGAATCTGTGTAGCCCATCTATCGGGAACTGGCATGCACGCACGCATGCAATGAAATAACAGATGCAATAGTATTCTTTGCACTCTTTATTCGTCTGTGATTTATTCATGGCTGCCTGGTTCGAACCAAAAATATATCTTCCAAGGAATGAAGTAGTGATTAAGGTAAGCAAGCTTAAAAGGGCGCTAGTTTAGCTGCATCGTTTGTTGCGCTGTGACACACAAAGTTAGTGGAAGCTAAAACACAGAAGTGAAGCGCAAACTGTCAGCCGAGTTTAATGAATCAGGATTTATACTCATTGCCGCTAGATTCAGCTGGATGTTACATGCACTAAAAATGGCAGAGAAAAGTTAATAAGAATGAATCAGAACAGACAAGGTGACCCACTCGAATTATATAGAGGCGATATTGTGTTTGAAATTGAGTTTGGTGATGAGATAGAGACACAGACGGCTCACTCATGCAGGCTGCAGCAGCAGCCGCAACCATGCAAAATGTTTCTCCTATCACTCTCATCACTTTGCGCGCTTGATTCTGAGCAGGAGTTTCGTACTTTCAAAAGACGGTGTGTAACTGCATCTCGTGCAGTGCGCAGCTAAGTTGACTGGCGCATTCACTAGGCTGAAAGTATATCTGTGCTCCCCGAGACAGTGATTCAAGCACCAGCACATTTATCCTACGTAAGCATGGTTGCATGTGAGTGGTATCTTATAAAAAACTGCCTCTTCGCACATGAAAAATTAGGGACATGTTGCGTGCGAAGCGGGAGTCATTTACAAAGTACCGCTCACATGCAACTGCGCTTACGTTATGCACCGGTGCTGGAATCAGCTCTGGGATCACAGATATGCTCTCAGTCTAGTAAATTCACAGGCAACTTGGCTGTGCACTGCACGAGATGGGGTTGCACACCATCTTTTCACAGCGCGGAAATCCTCCGCAGAAGCAAGCGCAAAGTGACGAGTGAGATATGGGAATCATTTTGCACAGTTGTGGCTGGTGCTGAAGCTTGCGTGAGCGAGCCGTCTGTGGCTCTACGTCATCGTCACTCAATTTGCAACATAATATCAGCTCATTGTGATTCAAGTGGGACACCTTGTCAGTTCTGATTAATTATGATTATCTTATCTCCGCCTTTTTAGAACACATAACCCGCAGCCAGCTGATGATAGACGCTACGGGTATAAGTTCTTCCTTTTTGTTCACCGAACTCAGTTGACAGTTCACGCTTCACTTGCCATGTGTTTTTGTTTCCACTACCTTTGTGTGTCACAGTACCTGCCCCAGCACAACGAACGATGAAGTAGTGAGTCAGAACATCTACTCGCCACTTGATTCCTTGGAAGAGGAGCCTCTCTTTAGCCCCATTTTCTGCAGCATGGAGCCTATGCCCTCTTCGATTTGAGGTCTGTCCACTTGAACTTGCTGCATGTATATTCTGTAAAAGAAGCAAAATGAATTTTAGAGACAAAGTTTAGGGACATATCTTGGGAAGTACAACCCTGAAACAATATCAAGAACAATGTCTTGCCGTATATTGGCAGAATACAACGGTTACGCAGCTTGAACAATTTCCTGAATTTTGGTAGCTTCGCTGTTTCAAGCGTTGCGCGGCCGAGTGCAAGGTTAGGCGTTTTTTTTTTTTTTTCTCGTGATCTGCTAATATTCGCGTCTACATAATGCATATTGACGCTAGGCTAAAATGAAGCTAAATTTTCAACGTGAAAGTTGTTCTTAATGCCCGCTGTTAGCTAAATGTGCGTTTCTTTAGGTTATGTGAAGAAGCATGTCGACATATACAATGCACCTCTGATGAACCTGCGGAAACTGATAAAGATTTCTTTTTATTTGCAGTGTCTTGCCATTGGCACAACGGCTGTATTTTAACGGAATAATATTTTCGATCAAACATGGTCCAGAAAATGCGGTGGTGGTAACTGCTACGTGGAAATGCATATATTTATAGAAATAAATAGTTCACATTTGAAATTGTTTGGTTTCTCTCTTATGCGCACGTTCTTTACGTTTCGAATAATGCGATGACCACATGAAATATTAATTCCACTTTACGAGCAGAACATACACTGCATTAAGGCTACATGGCATAGTTTCTCAAGAGAGCAATGTACAGATACCTGACAGTGGCTATTAATGCTTTTAACAGCGGAGCTGTTTAAGTATAAGTTTAAGGAAGGTGTTGCAACTGTTTGTGCAGGTGTTGCAAATGAAGAAATGCCATCGCACTGGGTCTAGAAAAGCAATCGATTCTCTACGCTGACCGTGTTTACGAACCTTCGGCTCCGATACATCTCCGATCGCAGAGCAGCCATCTCAAACGACAGCTCCGATATGTTGTCGCTGGAGAAGAATACGCACTCCGTAGCATCGTCATCCACCACGACGCATCGACGCCTTGCAAGCAGCTACAGTGCCGTGCCGATAATTATTTGCTGTGTGCTACATCTCCACAATGCAGATAAAGAACCGTGTTGTGGGGCCATCACAGCTCACCAAGATGTATGCATAAGCCAGCGAAAGTCGACGCTTTGTTTTTGATAGTGGTGCTCAGTACAACACCGATGACAGTTGATCGCACGTTTTTTCTCGGCGGTCAGGATTGTTGATGCCTCTCAGCTCAACACCGCGTCGCTGTTGCCGAAAAATAAGTTGCATGGGCATTGCGAGAAACCCCCCTCGAGTTGAACTCGGGAACAGGGCGGCGGCAGCAACAATCTGTGTCATCGCATCCAGCCACGGCAAGCATCCATATGACCGTCTGAACCCATTCACCTACATGACCGACGTACAGTTTTAGAGTCACTTTCGCCTTTCCAAAACATCAGTGCGCTGGCTCTTTGACGAGTTAGGAAAAGGCCTTCGTCCGCGGAGAAAGCGTGGCAGGAATATTATGCTTTCCGAGAACAAATTGGTGTGACTACGCGACTAGGCTGCGGAGGAAGAGTTCGTACGATCGCTTCGACTCTCTCATGCTTCAAGCGGTGTGTGTCCACCGCGCCCCAACGCCAGGCCAGGTCCGGCGGCATCATCAGAGTACTGGGGCACCTGCAAGCACCTGGGGTTCAAACCGGACCAACCAACCTGTCAAGGCGAAGTGGTCACATTGTAGAGGAAAACTCAGAATGGACGCCGGGCTGCTTTCCTGTGCAAAAGGTACCGAAAGCAGTTCTCGCAATTACGCAGTACCGCTGCACTGCACTGGTAGAGAGGCGAAGAAAGTTACTTCGTCAACATGGACCACCTCTGCCGTCCGAACCTCAACCTCTTGAGACGGCAAGTGATTTGGCTCACGTACTGCGTGTTCACGTATTCCTTGTGGACAATTCCGTGAAGGTGTGTGGATGATTGTGGACGATTGCGTGAGGTCGACGTTCATTTTCAGGTCGTGGCGAAATGTCGAAATCCACTGCGACGACGGCTGTTTCGTTTCAAGGTCATAGCCTTAAACCCATATTTTCTTGCCGTTTATGAAATTGGAGGTGAAGCTGCATTCGTCTCTGACTTGTTACATCAGTTCCGTACAGGAAGAGACACAGTGGCGATTCTGTTCGTCGCCGAGCAGTCTTGGAACAAATGTGGCAGAAATGCGTTTGACGTTCAAAACTACAACAGCATCCCTTGAACTGTGTCATATGACTGTTATGCAACATCACAGACATCCTTTATAGTTAGCTGGCTATAATGAAGGATGAATGATGATGAAGCGCAGTCGAGGACGGCAGAAAGTCAGGTGGGATGATGAGGTTAGGAAATTCGCAGGCGCAAGTTGGAATACGCTAGCGCAAGACAGGGGTAATTGGAGATCGCAGGGAGAGGCCTTCGTCCTGCAGTGGACATAAAATATAGGCTGATGATGATGATGATGATGATATGATGATGATGATGATGATGATGATGATGATGATGATGATGATGATGATGATGATGATGATGATGATGATGATGATGATGATGATGATGATGATGATGATGATGAATGAAGGATAGCTACGCGAACGTTTTCTATAGTTTCCGATGTTGTGCTCGTTGACGGGTGTGCCGAACGCTCATCCTTGTCAACAGACGTTCGAGTATCTTTGAAGCATGATGAAATTTCCGAAAGGTTCCTGTAACGTACGATGGGTTTCTTCAGTAATTTTCTGAAGTTAACATATAAGCTTTATAGAGATTTTTTGCTTCAAGTCCGTCATATTAATTGAAGAAAACACAGTTGCTCCGAATCAATGACTTCTCGCGTTGCTAAATCACCCACCGCAAAACAACACTTTCTCCCAGCTGAATGGCTGTCAACAAACTTACGCACAAGGCATACTGCTTGCAACATTTAGCTACGGAAAGGTGTACAATAGCCAGGTTTACCATAGCCAGTTTGCGTGCTATTTAAGTTCGCCGAACTCTTTCATAGCCCCTTATGTACCTGCGACGGCTGAGTGGGCTATCTAAAACGCGATCACTCACGCTCGGAGAGGAACGTACTTGCCGTTCTATGCCTCTCTGAACGCTGATTGAGAGTCTAAATTTAGCACCGATTGCATCATGCGTGGCGCAACTATCACACCATCTATGCACGCGACCCATGCATGATCGAATAATGCCTGCTTTATTCGACACAACAATGCCAAATTAAGGCGTGTGTGCAGAGTGGTGCAAATGTATAGGCGATAATTTTGTTCCATGTATTCTTGACATGCGGATTTAGCAAGTGAACCTTTATGGTAACTGAAATGAAATAGGTTTATCATGAAGAAAGAAAAAGGGATAGCTGAAAATTTAAAAAAAAATGTTTGAACGAAAAATGCGGCAGAAACCATTTCACGTTGAATGTCGACTTTGCTTCAATTCGCTTTGAAGCAATGTAGGGGTTGAACGTATTGCCAAACCCTTTGCTTCTCCCAAACCGACTTCATTTTTTTCCTACTGACATATTCACGTTTCTGTAGGTCAACTATTTTCGGTCAATGCACGCTCTTTTCCGATTCGGCGCACTTCACGTCTTCGGTCATCCAGTGACGCGTGTGTGCGTGCGTGCGTGCGTGTGTGAGAGCTAACATATCCCTGCTTGCACCTACTCTCGGAAACGAATGGAAACTAAACATTATTTAAACCCACCTTTAAATTGAAACCAGGAGACAAGAACAAATGACACTACATTTATAGCATTATCTCTTTCTGAAAGTGAAACACACTCGAAAAGAGAGCGCCTCTGCCATCAATATTGCCGCCTTGATCGGCACGACCCTTAGAGAAGCTGCTTTGCCGTCCTGCCTTGCCGTCCAACGCTACTCCACGGGAGTCCTAACAAGAGCGAAGCGCCACCTCGTCAGGATAGCTAAAAGGGATAGCTAAAAATAAAAAAAAAATTGAAAAAATCCGGCAGAAATTATTTGACGTTGAATGTCGAGGTTGTTTCAATTAGCTTTGAAGCAATGTAGGGGTGCACCTCAGTGCCAAACCCATTACTTCTCCGAAGCCGATTTCATTTTTGTCTTACTGATATATTCACGTTTCCGTAGGTCAATTATTATCGGTCAATGCACGCTCTTGTCCGATTCGGTGCACTTCACGTCTTTCTCCACACTCGGCATCTCTTTACTGCTGACTTTATAATTCTCTGTTGCTATGTTCTATTTTTTTTTTTTTTTTGTTCACGATGCCTTCACTTCCTGCCTCTTGTGCTACTTGTCTATTCAGGTGCCTTACGAGGAGTGCCACCTACATATTCTAAAGGGTTGATCAAAACTGCTGTTAAAGCTAGTGTCCCATGCCCAGTTGTACACACCCAATGGCCCTAGTTATCTATTCTAGCACGTATACCCAGTGATACATGCCCAGTTGCCAATATCCAGTGACCCAAGTTGCTTTTAGGCACATACTCAGTCTCAAATACCTAGTGCCCCAACTGGACGTGAAAGATTTTAGATACCTATAGATGTTTTTGTCGGCGTTTGTCTTACTCATTACAGTGCGCTCTATTGCCGTCTCTTCGCAACTGTTGAAAACATCTGAACGTGGCCATGGTATGATTGCGGAAATGCAACAAACTGCAGCGGGACACCTGCTATTCCCACTATGACGTCAGAATCGGTGAACGCTACACAGCTTCCAGCATCCGCTGTTCGTTTAGCCTTGCGCCGCTAGGGCAAGCTACGCTAACTTTTATAACTCTTGTAACGCTATTTATAACTGGCATGGACGCATTTTGTCCTGCACAACGGGATGCCGTATATCCAAAAAAATATTAGAAAACATTCTTCAAAAGCTTCACAATGTTGCCGGTCTTCAACGGATCAAGTGACTTTTCGCAATTCTTGGAAATAAATTAATTGGGAATGCTTTAGGCTAACGCGATATTATGAGCGTCCAGCCTCTCATGAAGGGGCTAAGGATACCAAACCTCCCAATCGGTATGGCTTTCTTGCTTCTGGTTTCCTTGCTCGTCTTTCACGCTAGAATTGTTAGGAACTGCTGAGTCGACGCTTATTTCCTTCCTCATAGGCTCAATGACGCCGCTGGGGTGGAACAGCTGCTACCATATCAGACAAGGCCAAACCACCACTACCAAAGCACCGACCCCTTCTTCCTGCTCCTATGCCCTATAGCAGTTCCTGGAATCTTCACTGTTTGCGTATATTCACAAGATGGACGCACTTTTCACACTTCCCAAAGGACGCTCGACTATCCACGAATCTCGTGCGATACCTTCGTGGAATGGGAGAATGTCAGGCGTAAGGCTCACTAAGCTGCGAAAGAGAGAGAGAGAGAGAGAAACAACTTTATCTAAGTTAAAATAAATTTCACGGAGGGATGGTGGTCAGGTTAGGCTGCGAAAGGGGAACATACGAGTTTGTAGTTTGAAATGGCTTTCATTTGCGCCCTAAGTGATCTTTCAAGTAGATGGTGGAAGGTGCACTTGTTTGTGGGCTGTGAGTCTTAAGGACAGTGACCTGAACTCACTCGCAGCCTTCGAATGTCACACGTCATTTCTGTAAAGGAACGCTTTGAACAATCGCAGTGACATTTTGAAAGGAAATTGGAATATATTTCGTTACGCTTGAACCAAACGAGAGAAGGCTGGCATACTTTCCAATGCACGTGCTAAGTTTTGCGTACACAAGTCACTGCTGACTTCATCTAGGGCAGAAGTTTCGTTAAGATTTCCGAATGGCTTATTATCGTTATCTTGTTTTCCGTTGCCATGTTAAAAATAAAAGAGAAACACAGTGTTTGTGTGACAACGTCTACACCTAGTCCATTGCCAACCGATGTTCATATATTGTCCATTTCGCTCCTGCACAAGCTAGATTCCTAAAGCTAGGTTTTCAATCTCGGTAATCAAAGCGCCGTCATCTCAACAATTTCTGTCCTCATCAGACTTCTTCGCCATCCTCATACAGGCCCTGCACCAATGACGGAGGTAAAAAGATTACGGCAAAACCCATCTAATGATGACTACGAAATGGTCATTGTAGGGTTTCTCTCGCTTCGGCTATAGGTGACCTATAGTGCCTTTCGTACCTACCCACTTTGCTATGGCGATCTCTTGGTAATTTTGTCCATTGGCAAGACGACACGACGAAGACTGTGCGATGACGACCCAGTGCCTACGGTATAATACTGTAGAAAGAATAGCGTTGAAGCAACAACGAAGGCGACATGAAGACGACGTGGGGAAAATGAGATGATTTTCACAACATAACCTTGGTGCAACGGCGAAAGTGTGACGACTGCGGCATGAGGGTGATGGGATCACGACGAATGTACCTCGACGATGACGTGACGAAGACTGAACGAAGACAGCCTTATGAACTGGGATGACAATGATGGCACGACCGAGATGGTATGTCGACGACACAATGATGACTATTCCATGATAGTGGTGGGATCATCACGGTTGAATGAAGACAGCAAGACAATTACAGAATTACGAAGAAGGAATCAAGCAAGTGGAAGAATGAATGCGTTATGACGACGACGGCATGCTGACATTGGGAGTGCGTATTTGAAGTGGTGACGATTGAAAATGGTAATGTGAGGGCGAGTGCACACGGTATATCCACCTGCCCGGAGGCCTTCTCACATGAGCATCCGGGCGACACAGTAGTCGTTATTTAGGAATGAAATCGCAAACTACTCCTGGAAAAAGTGCGTCAATCATTGGAAATTATCCCCGCTAGGCGGGATGGCCAAAGTGACTATCAACACTTACAAATAATACTACTTATATTTTGCCAAAACCAACACATAACGCAACACGCTCACCCGCAAACCCACCATTTGATTAAATGGCACTCGCCTGGAATCCAAACAAACTATGAAAGTCTTAGATGTCTTTACTGGCTGCCACATAACTTTTTCCAAGTGTGCAAAACTTCATTAATTCACCTCTGTAGACAAAAAAACAAGTTTGTCACCAGGTTTTGCTCCCGTCCATCACTTATGCTTCGCCTGTTTGCTGGCCACGTTTTCAAACTTACAACTTACATATAGGATTACATCTATCCAGCGTACGCTTCTTCATTTGGTAAAATCTGCATTTAAAAAGTCACAGTTTCGCTGACAGGCTGACCATTTATAGCAGCTATGCGAAGTAATGTTAGCCATTGTATCATCCGCATAACCTGGTGTACCCATTTGCCTACTACTTAAATTAACAAGTACGTCGTCCCGCGCACACAGGTAAACACGAACACATCTCAGTCGATGACCCTTTCTGCCAAACCGCTGACCTGATGAAGAGCGGCAGCAGTGGCGAGCGATTTCCCCTACGGGCTGCCTCTGGATTCAACGTGGACCAGGTGCACGAGAACACGGCGCACACGAAGCCATCAGCGATATCCGGTCAGCGAGTCTTCGAACCCAGCGCAGGTTGCCTCCAAGATAGGAAGTGCACGGCCGCACTCAGCCTCCGCAGCTAGAGTAGAAGAGAAGATGCGCACTAATCTGACCCCTCACCCCTGCCTCCTAGCATGCGCACATCTCTCCGCTCCCCCCTTGAGCGCGTGACAAGACAGCACGCACTCTCCCCGCCTTCCTCCCTTACGAGCGCGACAAGACACTGCCGCCTCGAGCCGCCATCCTTCTAGACTCACCCTTGCATGCTTTCACTCACACCTTCAGCATACGGCGCACGGCCACGATGTTACCGCACTTTGACTTTATGCGGAACATCACGGCGACACCGCCAGTAAGGGTGACGGAATAAATTCGCCTGGAGTGTTCATATAATTCATGTCACATTAAAACCACTCACGCAACTTCATTGCCGGTTCTTGTCTGCACTCTACCTATCAAAATTATAATTCGCATCAATGCACAGTTTGCACTTTTCACGTTAAATACAGGTGCCTTTTACTGCACTCGTACCTATAATCTTTTTGCCATTAAATTCTCCTCAGATAACTGGTAAAAACACCTCAGCCAGAAAAACACAGATTCCTTTTACGTCTCGGATATTCCAGATCTTTACACATCACTTCTCAATCAGCATACCATTTCTTGGCAGATGAATCATTCACGTCGTATTCAGTCGGACCTGTGTTTGTGTTTCTACATTTTTTATTAAAAAAATTGTCGCAGTTTATCCCCGAAAGGCGAAGCATCAATTGCGGTAGCAAATTAGTAGAGAGCTATACGGAGTAAGTATAGTAGCTTTATAAGCTGTATAAATTTTCAACACTTCATGAAAACAGAATGGGCTCGCCTTGAGGCCATTAATCATGAAGCAATGCGTGCCATAACGGGACTGCCACGTCTAACTCCGCTGCCAACTTTACAGGCCGAGTCCCAACTCAACACTCTTGACGAACTGGTGCGCCAGCGTCGATGCGCGTGCGCCCTTAAGCCATCGAAGCTATGCTCGGCTGCTGCACTTGCCCGGTACATGGAACATGAAATAGATAACCCAGCTTCTACGACACCCGGTGTAGCTCCCTGGAACAGGGTACAATTAAGTGACAATAAGCCTCTTGGTCGTCTTCATAGCCCGGTTCCTCGCCAGGCGAACGCTAAAGTTTCCCGACTTCGTCGAACCGATGATAATCAAGACGATTCGACTCTTGTAGCATACACTGACGCCAGTGTTAATCGTACCACGATTCACACAGCTCTCGTGTGCCCATTGATACCAGAGCCAGGCCAGACGTGCTCGTATGTTGCCGATCCTGCACCGCCGGCTTATCTTGCCGGGCTTACATCCATACGGGACGGCTTGGCCGCGTTGCTCCCTTTTGTTCAAGCTGCTCGATATTCTCAGCTCATCATTCACACGGACTCGACTCAAGCCATCCACGACATACGTAGGGTATCTCGGTCCTCTCTTCTCTCGGATAGCATTCACCGTATTGCTGCCACTACGAATTTAGTGGTACGTGTTCAGTGGGTGCCTCGAGCAGCCCTGCTGGGCCTACTTGAAGCAGATTTGGCAATCCACCCTGAAAACATAACTTACTCACTTCCGCATTTTCCTGAAGACGCCTGCTGACAACTGCACCGCAAAAAAAAAAAGAAAAAAAAAAAGAACCTCCGACGTACCACACGAGCTCTTATACTTCCGTGTCGGTCAAACCTCCCTTGTGGGTTAACCCGCCGAGAGCAGGTTACGTTACGGAGGCTGCGTGTCGGGGTCGCACTCACCCCGTCTGTGACCGCTCTCTGGGCACAACAGTGCCACGGTCCCTATGATACATCGTGCCCATTTTGGGACACTACGATTCAAGATGTGACAGTGACACACCTATTATGGACGCGCCCAGGACTTCACCTAAGCCGTCTCCGCCACCTACGGGCAACAGGCCTTCGGCCTGGCCGCCCACCCGACCTTGAACGTTGGATTCATGGACCGTATCATCGTTCACTTCTAGATTTTGTAGCGTTAGCTACACTGGCCTAGCCAAGCCCGTTTCGCGCGGCACATCAAGAGCCGTGCTGCGCATGCGCAAAGATCAGTGATGTCACACGGCTTGCGCACTGGAGCCACCGGAGCCGGCACCTCTCGCGCACTCCGCCGCCGCTGCCGCGCGCGGATCACCGCCGCCGGTCTGCGCATTCCTGAGGAGTGACGTCGTAGCCGTGGTAGACGCACTGGCGCCGGCGCGCGCTCGCTGTGCAGTCGCCGTCTGACACTGCGCTGGAGCCGCTGCGCTTCTGACTGGCGTTTGCCAGTGGGGTATAGCCATGGAGAAGGAGAGCGCAAATGCTGCTCAACAGCGCAGAAGAACGGAGAAGCTTGACTCATCGGATCCCGAAGTAGTTGCCTGGCAATTAGCGGTTGAGCGTAGGAGACAACCAGGAAAGCTAAGAATAATCAGCTGAACCTTTGCTAACGCTACGTATATCCTGGCATAGCCGAGCTAAGCCACTGCAACTTTTTTTTGCATGAGTCAAGTCTGTTCGTGTCTTTTTGATATGCTTTGTGTTATACCTAAGGGCAAGCTTTCGAAATTAGGAAAAATTAACTTGGACATGCAGCAGCACCAGCAACGCGCAGAACTGTTGTCGACGCCGTCGGCATTTTGCCCGCGTTCGTACCGAACGCGCGCGGCGTTGGTGACTGTTGCCGGTGCCTCTGGGGGCGGCTCGGAGGTTTTCGACGAGATCAGAATGGGACACTCGTCGAGCAGCGTCGGAAATCTTACCCGCCTTCTCGCCTCGCAACGTTTTTATATAAATGCGCATTTGATGCCGCAGCTAAACGTCGCCTCCCCTCCCTCCCTCCCTTGCTCCCTCCCGTCCCCCCACGGCCTTTCGCGCGACGGAAGAAGTCGCGTTTGCTCTTTATATACGGTGATAGTAGAGGAAAGAGACGCTTAATTCTGCAGCCCTTCAGGGAGCACGGCGCAGAACGCGCGTTAAGCCCGGCCCACATTCAGCGTTTTCACCGGCGTTTCCTGCCGTTGCGTCTCTCGGCGTCATTGCATCAACGGCGCCGGAGAGGTCACCCAGCCACATGAGACGCACGCAAACAGCGCCAGTCCAGCGTCGCACAATGTGACCAGACAGATTTAACCAGAAGCAGTGTGCAATGTCATTCAAGTAACTATGAGTAATGTTCCCGATTAAGGTTTTTAAGCCCTGTTTATAGTTCTGCGGCACACACACACACACACACACACACACACACACACACACACACACACACATTCACGGCAGCGCTCTCGAAGGTACGAGCGGCTGCTTTCTCAGACGGCGCCGCCTCGCCAACGAGACACTGGCGCCACGTGGTGGCACGCACGCGAAATGGTTGCTGCGGAAGTCGCTTGCAAAAGTTGCCAGCAGCGCGGCCGCGGCCATGCGCTGATTGGTCGGCGCCACGTCGGCGCTCATCGATCCGCTTCCGGCGGCGCCGCCGGCGCCGAGATTTCTGGTGTACCTTGAGTACGACGTTTCTGCTTGGCGGCTCCCTCAGCGTCGACGCTGAGCGGCGCCGGGTGACGAAACGCCAGGAAACGCCGGGAAAACGCCGAATGTGGTCGGGCCTTTAGCTCTCTGCGTTCATTCGCTCCCCGTGAAAGCGCGCGTCCCTCGCGCCCTTTCACTCGCACATACAGCGTCCGGAGCGCGGTGACGATTTCATCGCCGTTAACGTCATACGGAACTTCACGACGACGGCGACGATGACGCCGACGGCAGAAATCCGCTTTGGAGTGTCCATATAATTGCTATGGCAATAAAAAAATGTCACAGTTTCGCCCTAAGGGCGAAGCAATGAATGCGATAGCAACACAGCAATGTCATGCGAAGTAAGGTGGGGGGCTTTGGTAGCAATGTGAATTGTAGTAAACATGAGCTGATTAAGTAAGCAGGTGTGCTGCGCCGTAAGTAGACCGACATGAAGAGAGACTCGATGACCACTAGAAGGCGCTTGTGAAACGGTGGCGTTGATGAGAAGCGCTTCCCGTGGGCAGCGCGTGCGAAGGGACACACCTGTAGCGCTGCACTGCCGATCCGGGCAGCATTGCATGTGTAGCGTGCGTTGGAAAATGTGGCCCGACTATTACTAACTGAATGAACAAGCGTGGTGTGAGCGCGCACAAACAAACACGAATAGATCACACTGAATGACTGCAGACAACGACCGTCAAAACGCTGGCAGCAAGCATACACCGCCGCGGGCGAAGGTACGTGTGGTCTATCGCTTCAACGGAAACTGAGCGGCGAATGCACGGCGCATAAAGGTCAGAGCCGTGTGGAGATAAGAGACGATGCGGACGAACGACGAGCGCAGTTGTTGGCAGAGTCCCCCCCACCCCCGCTCCCTCCGGCGCTGGCTTCCTGCTTCCTTGCTTGCGCGTGGGAGATGAGTGCGTTCGCTCTCCGTGATAGCGCGCGTCCCCGCACGCTTCCGCTTGGGCATACGGCGCGCGGTGAAGATTTTATCTATAGGGAACCTGACGGCGACGGCGACGACGACGCCGACGGCAGAAATCCGGTTGAAGTGTGCATATAATTGCTATCGCAATAAAATAGCGTACCTATAGTCGGGTACAACTTTAAACGGCAGCGGAATTTGCCCCCTCAAAGGTGGATGCATACGAGCCACCACCAATGGGCACGCACTAAAGACTTGCGCCCATGATCCGGACGG